>NC_061511.1:74994044-75091407 GCF_022539505.1 Lolium rigidum | reverse complement strand
TTCTACAAAGAAACCCTTGGGTAAAGTTGATAATGTTCGCATTACCATTAACAATAATCTTGTTCCCGTTGATTTTGTTGTCTTGGATATTGAATGCAATGCATCTTGTCCCATTATATTGGGAAGACCTTTTCTTCGAACTGTTGGTGCTATTATTGATATGAAGGAAGGTAATATTAAATATCAATTTCCTCTCAAGAAAGGTATGGAACACTTCCCTAGAAAGAGAATAAAGGTACCTTATGATTCTATTATTAGAACAAATTATGATGTTGATGCTTCATCTCTCGATGTTACTTGATACACACTTTACGCGCCTAGGCGAAAGGCGTTAAAGAAAAGCGCTTATGGGAGACAACCCATGTTTTTACCTACAGTACTTTGTTTTTATTTTGTGTCTTGGAAGTTGTTTACTACTGTAGCAACCTCTCCTTATCTTAGTTTTGAGTTTTGTTGTGCCAAGTTAAGCCGTTGATAGAAAAGTAAGTACTAGATTTGGATTACTGCGCAGTTCCAGATTTCTTTGCTGTCACGAATCTGGGTCCACCTCCCTGTAGGTAGCTCAGAAAATTAAGCCAATTTACGAGCATGATCCTCAGATATGTACGCAACTTTCATTCAATTTGAGCATTTTCGTTTGAGCAAGTCTGGTGCCATTTTAAAATTCGTCAATACGAACTGTTCTGTTTTGACAGATTCTGCCTTTTATTTCGCATTGCCTCTTTCGCTATGTTGGATGAATTTCTTTGATCCATTAATGTCCAGTAGCATTATGCAATGTCCAGAAGTGTTAAGAATGATTGTGTCACCTCTGAATATGTCAATTTATATTGTGCACTAACCCTCTAATGAGTTGTTTCGAGTTTGGTGTGGAGGAAGTTTTCAAGGATCAAGAGAGGAGTATGATGCAACATGATCAAGGAGAGTGAAAGCTCTAAGCTTGGGGATGCACCCGGTGGTTCACCCTGCATATATCAAGAAGACTCAAGCGTCTAAGCTTGGGGATGCCCAAGGCATCCCCTTCTTCATCAACAAATTATCAGGTTCCTCCCCTGAAACTACATTTTTATTCGGCCACATCTTATGTGCTTTTTCTTGGAGCATCGGTTTGTTTTTGTTTTTGTTTTGTTTGAATAAAATGGATCCTAGCATTCACTTTATGGGAGAGAGACACGCTCCGCTGTAGCATATGGACAAGTATGTCCTTGGTTTCTACTCATAGTATTCATGGCGAAGTTTCTCCTTCGTTAAATTGTTATATGGTTGGAATTGGAAAATGATACATGTAGTAATTGCTATAAATGTCTTGGGTAATGTGATACTTGGCAATTGTTGTGCTCATGTTTAAGCTCTTGCATCATATGCTTTGCACCTATTAATGAAGAAATACATAGAGCGTGCTAAAATTTGGTTTGCATATTTGGTTTCTCTAAGGTCTAGATAATTTCTAGTATTGAGTTTGAACAACAAGGAAGACGGTGTAGAGTCCTATAATGCTTACAATATGTCTTTTATGTGAGTTTTGCTGCACCGGTTCATCCTTGTGTTTGTTTCAAATAAGCCTTGCTAGCCTAAACCTTGTATCGAGAGGGAATACTTCTCATGCATCCAAAATACTTGAGCCAACCACTATGCCATTTGTGTCCACCATACCTACCTATACTACATGGTATTTTCCTGCCATTCCAAAGTAAATTGCTTGAGTGCTACCTTTAAAATCCCATCATTCACCTTTACAATATATAGCTCATGGGACAAATAGCTTAAAAACTATTGTGGTATTGAATATGTAATTATGCACTTTATCTCTTATTAAGTTGCTTGTTGTGCGATAACCATGTTTACTGGGGAACGCCATCAACTCATTGTTGAATTTCATGTGAGTTGCTATGCATGTTCGTCTTGTCGGAAGTAAGGGCGATCTACACTGAGTTGAATGGTTTGAGCATGCATATTGTGAGAGAAGAACATTGGGCCGCTAACTAAAGCCATGATTCATGGTGGAAGTTTCAGTTTTGGACAAACATCCTCAAATCTCTAATGAGAAAAGAATTAATTGTTGTCAAATGCTTAAAGCATTAAAAGAGGAGTCCATTATCCGTTGTCTATGTTGTCCCGGTATGGATGTCTAAGTTGAGAATAATCAAAAGCGAGAAATCCAAATGCGAGCTTTCTCCTTAGACCTTTGTACGAGGCGGCATAGAGGTACCCCTTTGTGAAACTTGGTTAAAGCATATGTATTGCGGTGATAATCCAGGTAGTCCAAGCTAATTAGGACAAGGTGCGGGCACTATTGGTACACTATGCATGAGGCTTGCAACTTATAAGATATAATTTACATGATGCATATGCTTTATTACTACCGTTGACAAAATTGTTTCATATTTTCAAAATCAAAGCTCTAGCACAAATATAGCAATCGATGCTTTTCCTCTATGAGGACCATTCTTTTACTTTCAATGTTGAGTCAGTTCACCTATTTCTCTCCACCTCAAGAAGCAAACACTTGTGTGAACTGTGCATTGATTCCTACATACTTGCTTATTGCACTTATTATATTACTCTATGTTGACAATATCCATGAGATATACATGTTACAAGTTGAAAGCAACCGCTGAAACTTAATCTTCTTTTGTGTTGCTTCAATACCTTTACTTTGAATTATTGCTTTATGAGTTAACTCTTATGCAAGACTTATTGATGCTTGTCTTGAAGTGCTATTCATGAAAAGTCTTTGCTTTATGATTCACTTGTTTACTCATGTCATACACATTGTTTTGATCGCTGCATTCTTTACATATGCTTTACAAATAGTATGATCAAGATTATGATGGCATGTCACTCCAGAAATTATCTTTGTTATCGTTTTACCTGCTCGGGACGAGCGAGAACTAAGCTTGGGGATGCTGATACGTCTCCAACGTATCGATAATTTCTTGTGTTCCATGCCACATTATTGATGTTATCTACATGTTTTATGCACACTTTATGTCATATTCGTGCATTTTTCGGAACTAACCTATTAACAAGATGCCGAAGTGCCGATTCTTGTTTTCTGCTGTTTTTGGTTTCGAAATCCTAGTAAAGAAATATTCTCGGAATTGGACGAAATAAAAGCCCGGGGGCCTATTTTCTCACGAAGCTTCCGGAAGTCCGAGGACGAAACGAAGTGGGGCCACGGGGAGCCAAACCCTAGGGCGGCGCGGCCCCCCCCTTGGCCGCGCCGCCCTGTCATCTGGGGCCCCTGTGCCCCCTCTCGACTTGCCCTTCCGCCTACTTAAAGCCTCCGTGATGAAACTTCCAGTACCGAGAGCCACGATACGGAAAACCTTCCAGAGACGCCGTCACCGCCGATCCCATCTCGGGGGATCCTGGAGATCGCCTCCGGCACCCTGCCGGAGAGGGGAATCATCTCCCGGAGGACTCTACACCGCCATGGTCGCCTCCGGTGTGATGTGTGAGTAGTCTACCCCTGGACTATGGGTCCATAGCAGTAGCTAGATGGTTGTCTTCTCCCCATTGTGCTATCATTGTCGGATCTTGTGAGCTGCCTAACATGATCAAGATCATCTATATGTAATTCTATATGTTGCGTTTGTTGGGATCCGATGAATAGAGAATACTTGTTATGTTGATTATCAAAGTTATGCTATGTGTTGTTTAAGATCTTGCATGCTCTCCGTTACTAGTAGATGCTCTGGCCAAGTAGATGCTTTTAACTCCAAGAGGGAGTACTTATGCTCGATAGTGGGTTCATGCCTGCATTGACACCTGGGACAGTGACAGAAAGTTCTAAGGTTGTGTTGTGCTTGTTGCCACTAGGGATAAAACATTGATGCTATGTCTAAGGATGTAGTTGTTGATTACATTACGCACCATACTTAATGCAATTGTCCGTTGCTTTGCAACTTAATACCGGAGGGGTTCGGATGATAACTCGAAGGTGGACTTTTTAGGCATAGATGCGGTTGGATGGCGGTCTATGTACTTTGTCGTAATGCCCAATTAAATCTCACTATACTCATCATGATATGTATGTGCATTGTCATGCTCTCTTTATTTGTCAATTGCCCAAGCTGTAATTTGTTCACCCAACATGCTGTTCGTCTTATGGGAGAGACACCTCTAGTGAGCTGTGGACTCCGGTCCAATTCTCTTTACTGAAATACAATCTCATCGCAATACTTGTTTCTACTGTTTTCACGCAAACAATCATCTTCCACACAATACGGTTAATCCTTTGTTACAGCAAGCCGGTGAGATTGACAACCTCATCTGTTTCGTTGGGGCAAAGTACTTTGGTTGTGTTGTGCGGGTTCCACGTTGGCGCCGGAATCTCCGGTGTTGCGCCGCACTACATCCCGCCGCCATCAACCTTCAACGTGCTTCTTGGCTCCTCCTGGTTCGATAAACCTTGGTTTCTTTCTGAGGGAAAACTTGCTGCTGTGCTCATCATACCTTCCTCTTGGGGTTGCCCAACGAACGTGTGAAATACACGCCATCAAGCGCATGAAGAAACTCCATTCCGATGGACTTCTTGAGTCACTTGACTTTGAGTCACTTGATAGATGCGAAGCATGTCTAATGGAAAAAATGACTAGGACTCCATTTTCTAGTACAATGGAGCGAGCTACAGACTTCTTGGAAATTCATACATACCGATGTGTGCGGACCAATGAGTCTGGCATCGCGCGGTGGTTATCTTTATGTTCTAACCTTCACGGATGATGTGAGTAGATATGGGTATATTTACTTTATGAAACATAAGTCCGAAACTTTCGAGAAGTTTAAGGAATTCCAAAATGAAGTAGAAAATCAATGTAACAAGAAGATTAAGTTTTACGCGTTCTGATCGCGGAGGCGAATATCTGAGTTATGAGTTTGGCATGCATTTAAAGAAATGCGGAATACTTTCACAGTTGACACCGCCGGGAACACCACAGCGCAATGGTATGTTCGAATGTCGTAATCGAATTCTCTTGGATATGGTTCGATCTATGATGTCTCTTACCGATTTGCCGTTATCGTTTTGGGGTTATGCATTAGAGACAACCGCATTCACTTTAAATAGGGCACCATCTAAATCCGTTGAAATGACACCATATGAATTATGGTTTGGTAAGAAACCTAAGCTGTCGTTCCTTAAAGTTTGGGGTTGCGAAGCTTATGTAAAGAAGTTACAACCTTACAAGCTAGAACCCAAAGCGGAGAAATGCGTCTTCATAGGATACCCTAAAGAAACAATTGGGTACACTTTCTATCACAGATCCGAAGGCAAAATCTTTGTTGCCAAGAACGGATCCTTTCTTGATAAGGAGTTTCTCACTAAAAAAGTGACTGGAAGGAAAGTAGAATTCGACGAGGTTATTGAACCTTCTCTCATAGATCAGAGTAGCGCAGTGCCGGAAGATGTTCCTGTGCAGCCTGCACCGATAGGAGAGGAAGCAAATGATGATGATCATGAAACTTCGAACGAGGAAGCTACTGAACCTCGCAGATCGACGAGGGAGCGTACCACTCCAGATTGGTATGATCCCTGTCTAAATGTCATGATTGTGGACAACAATGATGAAGACCCTGTGACGTATGAAGAAGCAACGATGAACCCAGATTCCAACAAATGGCAAGAAGCCATGAAATCCGAAATGGTATCCATGTATGATAACCAAGTATGGACTTTGGTAGACTTACCTGATAGCCGCAAGGCTGTCGAGAATAAATGGATCTTCAAAATAAAAATAGATGCTGATGGTAATATTACTGTCTATAAAGCTCGACTTGTCGCAAAGGGTTTCCGACAAATTCAAGGAGTTGACTACGATGAGACTTTCTCACCTGTAGCGAAGCTAAAGTCTGTGAGGATTTTGTTAGCAATAGCTGAATTTTTCGATTATGAGATTTGGCAGATGGATGTCAAAACGGCGTTCCTTAATGGTGACATTGAGGAAGAGTTGTATATGGTACAATCCAAAGGTTTTGTCAATCCTAAAAATGCTGACAAGGTATGCAAACTTCAGCGTTCCATTTATGGACTGAAGCAAGCATCCCGGAGTTGGAACCGACGCTTTGATAAGGTGATCAAATACTTCGGGTTTATACACTCATGGTGAGGCATGTATTTACAAGAAAGTGAGTGGGAGCTCTGTAGCGTTCCTGATATTATATGTAGATGACATATTATTGATTGGGAATGATATAGAACTACTAAGCAGTGTTAAAGGTTATTTGAATAAGTGTTTTTCAATGAAAGACCTTGGTGAAGCATCGTACATTTTAGGCATCAATATTTATAGAGATAGATCAAGACGCTTAATAGGGCTTTCACAGAGTACATACCTGGACAAGATTCTAAAGAAGTTTAGAATGGATGAAAGCAAGAAAGGGTTCTTGCCTATGTTGCCAGGTAAGGTCTTGAGTAAAACTCAAGTTTCGGATACGACAGAAGAAAGAGAGAGGATGAACAAGATCCCCTATGCCTCGGCAGTAGGCTCTATCATGTATGCCATGCTGTGTACTAGACCGGATATCGCACATGCTGTTAGTTTGACCAGCAGATATCGAGTGATCCAGGAATGGAACACTCTGGACAGCGGTCAAGAATATCCTGAAGTACTTGAAAAGGACTAAGGATATGTTTCTTTGTTATGGCGGTGACCAAGAGCTCGTTGTAACCAGTTACACCGATGCAAGTTGGAACACTGATGACTCTAAGTCTCAGTCTGGGTACGTGTTTATAATGAATGGTGCTGCTGTAAGCTGGATGAGTTCCAAGCAGTGCACGGTGGCGAAGTCTTCAACTGAATCTGAATACATAGTGGCTTCGGAGGTTTCATCGGAAGCGGTATGGATGAAGAGGTTCATTGTTGAGCTTGGTGTGGTTCCTAGTGCATTGGACCCATTAGTCATCTATTGTGACAACA
This sequence comes from Lolium rigidum, assembly GCF_022539505.1. NCBI lineage: Eukaryota > Viridiplantae > Streptophyta > Magnoliopsida > Poales > Poaceae > Lolium > Lolium rigidum. Next base: position 75,084,487 of record NC_061511.1, on the reverse strand, counting down.
TGGGTGCCATCGCCAATGCACAAGAACCAAGGTCACACAAGAAGCTAAAGCATATCAAGCTGCATTTTCATTCGATTCGCGAGTACATCGAAGATGGTGAAGTAAAGATTTGCAAAGTACACACAAATCTGAATGTGGCAGATCCGTTGACTAAAGCTCTCCCTAGGGCAAAGCATGACCAACACCAGAATGCCATGGGTGTTAGGTACCTTACAATGTAATCTAGATTATTGACTCTAGTGCAAGTGGGAGACTGTTGGAGATATGCCCAAGAGGCAATAATAAAGTGGTTATTATAATATATCTTTGTGTTTATGATAAATGTTTGCATACCATGCTATAATTGTATTAACCGAAACATTGATACATGTGTGTTATGTAAACAACAAGGAGTCCCTAGTGAGCCTCTTGTATAACTAGCTTGTTGATTAATAGATGATCATGGTTTCGTGATCATGAACATTGGATGTTGTTAATAACAATGTTATGTCATTGGATGAATGATAAAATGGACACACACCCAAATGAGCGTAGCATAAGATCAAGTCATTAAGTTCAACTTGCTATAAGCTTTCGATACATAGTTACCTAGTCCTTCGACCATGAGATCATGTAAATCACCTACACCGGAAGGATGCTTTGATTACATAAAACGCCATTGCGTAATACGGTGGTTATAAAGATGGGATTAAGTATTCGGAAAGTGTGAGTTGAGGCATATGGATCAAGAGTGGGATTTGTCCATCCCGATGACGGATAGATATACTCTGGGCCCTCTCGGTGGAATGTCGTCTGATTAGCTTGCAAGCATGTGACTAGGTCACAAGAGATGACATACCACGGTACGAGTAAAGAGTACTTGTCGGTAACGAGGTTGAACTAGGTATGGAGATACCGATGATCGAACCTCGGACAAGTAAAGTATCGCGTGACAAAGGGAATCGGTATCGTATGTAAATGGTTCAATTGATCACTAAGTTATCGTTGAATGTGTGGGAGCCATTATGGATCTCCAGATCCCGCTATTGGTTATTGCTCGGAGAGGCGTCTCGACCATGTCTACATAGTTCACGAACCGTAGGGTGACGCGCTTAAGGTTTGATGTCGCATAAGTAGATTCGGAATGTGAGATGGAGACGAAGTTTGTTCGGAGCCTCGGATGGGATCCAGAACATCACGAGGAGGTCCGGAATGGTCCGGAGAATAAGATTCATATAAGGAAGGTTGATTTCTAGGTTTCGGAAAAGTTCGGGATTTTTCCGGTGAAAGACCAGGAAGGTTCTAGAAGGTTCTAGGGGTCCCACCAGTGGGCCCACGACCCTAGGAGGCCTAGCATGGGCCGAGGGGATGCTCCCTAGCCTAATGGGCCAGGGGCACATGCCCCCCAAGGCCCAGCCGGCCAACCCCTTAGGGTTTCCCCAAAACCCTAGGGGGATCAACTTGGGGGGGGAAGAATTCCTTCTTCCCCCCACTTGGCCGCCGTCCTTAGCCCTAGATGGGCAAGGGGGACCACCCCAACCGACCCCCCCCCTATATAAAGAGGGGAGGGGCAGGGGCGCAGCCACCCCTTCATCCCAAGCTCTGGTCGCCCCCCTCTCTCCTCCATAGAGCTGCTCCGGCTTAGGCGAAGCCGTGCAGCTTTTCTCCTCCACCACCACCACCACGCCGTTGTGCTGCTGGGATTCTGAGGAGATCTACCACACCTCCGCTGCCCGCTGAAACGGGGAGAGGACGGGCTTCATCGACACCGTACGCACGACCGAGTACGAAAGTGCTGCCGGATTGCAGCACGGACGATCGACTACATCAACAACCAGATCTAATCTCGTAGGCTTTGGAATCTTCGATGGTTAGTCTCGCAATCTTCTCGTTGCTTTGATCTTGGTAGATTAGATCTTGCTTCTTCCTACATTGGATCTTAGTTTTTGTTCATGTTCACGGTAGAATTTTTTTTTGTTTTCCATGCAACGAACCCTTCAGGTTCATGGGTTCACTTGACTATTTTCTCTCTTTTCAGTTGTAGTGGACAATAACAATTCATCCATGAGATATGAAGATGCAAAATAATAACATGTGAAAGATATAACATAGAGATGATGCAACACATCTCTCTTATACTCCACGAGAAAGAGAAAACTCCATACAATCTTGTAGTAAGAATTAACAGAGCATAGCCATAAGTACTTTGACATGATGTTTGAATATCAAATATGCTACCTTGAGCAAACAAGATCATCACTTTTATCACGTGACGAACATAGCACATGCATTCAATTTATCCCTAGTGAGCTAGAAAAACAAAACAAAAAACCATAATAGATCATGAATTTGTTATCACTATTCAATCATTAAAACTATGCGACTCCATCTAATACACACATCACCCCACACACGTTCTGGCATAAAAGTTGGATCAGAACAAATACTTAAGAACATGGTACATAATATGCATCTATCAATACATCTTGCACATAATATGATCAGATCTCATAGCACAATATCATAGAATAAGGATCCACCGCATATGTATTAAAAATATGGCCATAATCATGTTGGGCAGCTCATATGGCACTAAGAACTATGAAGAACCATGAGAGAAATAGATCAAGCTACTGCCACAAACCCGTAGTTCAGAGGTGTACTACTCCCCCTTGATCACGGTGATGATGATGAAGATGTTTTAGAAGGTGGAGATCCCTCCGGCGGTGATCCCGGCAGAGTTTGCCCCTCCAATCTTCGCTGCTGCAACCTATGTTTTCGTGTTTTTGTCTTCTGCGGCGCTCTCCTCCTGAGAACTCTTCGGGGCCATCTATATAGTGATTTTTTAGGTCAAAATACTTCAGCGAGCGAAAGAATCAAGTGATTTGGATGATCGACGGTCGAAAGAGGGTAGGTGGCGCGCCCTACATGTTTGGGCGCGCCACCAGGGCTCTTTTGGGCCTCAGGCCCATCCAGGCGTGCTTCTAGGTCCCAGGGTGCTTCTCCCGATGAAATAATGAGGCTCCAAAAATCCAAGCTCAATTTGACTTCATATAGGTCTCTGTAAGTAAAAAATACACAAAACAGGAAATTTCTGTTATGTAGAGTTATAAACCAAATAAAGGAGATCATTGGTAAATCCCCATAAATCAATGTAAACCATGGTATTATCATCATATATGTTGCAAATATGTGGAAATTCAATATGATAAAGGACAAAGTTCATCTATGCATTTTACATGCATCAACACGCTGGCTGCTATGATCTCCAAACCGAGTGCTGCGAGACATATTCGAGGGTAGTTTCGCATCTCATTCCAGGGGGAGTGACGCACCTGTAATTTGCAGATGATACTCTGATCCTTCTTGAACCCACTATGCTTGGGATTGCGAACCTGAAGCTACTTCTGCTCAGCTTCAAAAACATGTCAGGGCTCAAGATTAACTTCGGGAAGAGCAAGGCCATCGTGGTTGGGACCACGGAGCCGAAGAAGGCTAGGTGGGCTAACCTCCTCAACTATAGATTCGGAAGCTTTCCCATCTCTTACCTTGGCCTTCCTATGAGTGACAAACCTCTCTGGGTCTCGGACTGGGAGTTTTTTATCGAGAAGGTCACACATAGGGTGGAGCCTTGGCACGGGCTGTTCCTGGCCTCAGCGAGACGGCTGGAACTGACGAACTCCTGCCTTTGTAGCCTTCCACTACTGATTATCTACATGATCTTTGACGTGAATCACACGTGCTTTGATAAGGTTAGGTCTCGGTTATTTTGGGAAGGATTGAGTGGGACATTCTAGAAAATACAACATGGTTGACTTGGCAACGGTTTGCAGACCGAAGGCCTTTGGGGGTCTGGGGATCTTGAACACACGCCTGATGAAAATTGCGCTCATGCTCAATTGTGTGTGGAAGTTGTACCAGAACGCGGAGGGTCTTTGGGTAGACCTTCTCCGAGCAAAATACTTGGGAGATGAGGATGTTTTCCCCCTCCGTCTCGAGGAAAGGCTCGCAATTCTGGACCTCTGTCCAAAAGATCAAGTAGTATTTCAAGATGGGAGCTAATCACAAGATCAGTAATGGGAAGCGCTCTCACCTCTGGTTGGACTGGTGGTCGGGCTCCTCTCCCCTGCGGGAGTGTTACCCTAACCTTTTCAATTGATGTGTCTTGCCATTTCTATCGGTCCACTAGGCCAGGGATGGGGATGGGTGGAGGGTTCTCTTCCGTCGACAGTTTGGCCTTGCTAAGGTGGTTGAATGGGACAACATACCTAGGGAGTTGAGGGAGTCCCACCATGCTGGAGAGGATATTATCTCTTGGAGTCTAGATACCCTGGGGACCTACTCCACAAATTTCATGTACCTTCGGCTTTCGCAGGCGCAGGCCGTCTTGCACTTTAAGGATGTGTGGCGCACCAGGGTCCCGCCTAAGATCAAAGTTCCTCTGGCAACTGATCCGCGTGAGCAGGTGGCCAAGAGGCAGGATCCCTCGGATGGGAATTGCGCTCTTTGCGGGGAAATCGATGATTGTAGTCATATTTTCTTTGGTTGTTCTTTAGCAAAGTTCATGTGGGCACGGGTCAGGGAGGATCCTCCACTATGACTGGAACCAAGCAGGGGTCGGGAAATTTCTAGTGATCTCTCAAGGGCTATCTGTCCAGTATCGTAGACTCGTCTGGTTTCCTTTCGCTACGCAATGTTGTGCCCTGAGGAACGTTAGGAATAAGCTTACTATTGAAGGCTCGCTCATTGGTACGTACTCGCTGATGTCCTCTTTAAAATGCTTAAGTATATGCAGCAATGGCGGAGGCTAGTGAGATCGAGGGATAGAAGCTTTCTGGACGCTGCGATGGAGGAGCTCCGGCGTCTGCACACCACTTGACTTCGTGCTAGTCCTCTGGATGTTTTCCTTGTATCCCTGTTTAGGCCTGGCGTTGTATGGTGCTTGCGTGCGTTGGGACAGGGTGTCCAAACTATGGGTGTTGGTTAAAACTTGTGGTGCTGGTGTGTGTCCTGTAATCGCATGTACTCGGTTGTAGCTTTATTAATTTAAAGCTAGATCGAGGCCTTACCTCAAAAAAAAAGGACCTGACTTCGGAAGGACCCGACTTAGGAATGCCCAATCCAAACAGTCATAGGCATTCTGAAAATCCAGCTTCAAGAAGACGTTCTTCTGGTGGTGTCGACTCTTAACCTCATGAAAGATCTGACTGTGTTAGTAATCTCTGGAAAACCAAACGACAAGGCTACGACAGGTTGACCTGTGAAGTACAATAAGGAACAAGTAGAGAGGACGTACACATGACGCGTATGTACGGCGCGTGTTACCTAACATTACGAAATCCAGTTGGTGCGTCTAGCTAGTATCACTTCCAGGAGCCTATTCCAGAGACAGACACACAGACAGACGTACGTGAGAGCTAGCTCCACTTGACCTTGTTGCCGCAGCAAATTATTGCCTGATCCTACTGATTCCATGGAACGGTCGGTCTGCTCACTGTAGAAGTGTGATGTGTCATGTAACAGAAGCAGCTACTGTACAGTACATTTACTGGTCATGGATTAGAAGATCGATTAGCACCGATGGTAGCACCTTTTCAAACTACTTCCTCGGTCGACGAATAAGCGAATGTATAGCTTTTATATTAAGTTAAGCTTTCTGAAATTTGACCATAAACGGCTCCCGGTGCATATGAACTCTCTACCAAAAAAAAATATTTTAAAGTGTCGAAAAATTGTGACAACAAATTCTAGATGTATATCTCCATGATATATGTACGTTCGTCAAGTTTTGCGAAAAAATATATTTTTTGTGATCTATGTAAAAGAGAGAAAATTTATCTTGTAAAAAACCTTATTTTTAGTATTGATTTTTGTCTTTTTTACACATGCCACATGACAAGTCGATATTTCATGCATAAAACAACTTTGTAAGCACATAGCACGTGTAGAAGTACGTGCAGAATTTTTATTTCATTTTTTAACATTTCAAAATATGTATAAGATACATTTTAAAATAAAGGGAGCATATGCCCCATGTGTCAAAATATCACTCCCAAATTTGACAAACTTCTTAACGAAGTAGTTTTATAGTATAATAATAATTTAGTGTCACATATGTTGTTATTTTTACGTTAAGTTATGCAAACTATTTAATACTTTTGAGTTAAGACAAAATCTAAAATCTAAACTTATTCACAAACGTGATGAATATTAGCCGGCTTGTCTAGGCGAAAAAGGTTTGTTTTAATTCGAGAAAATCATCCGGAGTGTCATTCTTTTTTCAACAATTAATACTGTGATGTATTTATAGTAGTGAATAGTGCATGGTAAAGAACTAGAGATACCTAAGTTGTCTCTAGAAGATACAAAATAAAAAATAAAAAATAAAAAATAAGTAAATAATTGAGGTCTTTAAACTCTTTTCTTTTTAATAACATAATCTTATACTTTTTTACATGTAGCATAGACCAAATCATAGAACCGAGAATACCAACCAGGGTTGCGATTCTTTGCTCCGCTCCTTACATGCTTTATACGGTAGATAGATCAATATTTTTTGAGGGGTCTTAGGGTATGTTTGTTTAGGCTACAGCTTTTGAGAAGCAGCTGTAGCTGTTGAGCTGTGAAAAAGAAGTTGTGAAAAGTAGCTGTTGGAGGAGAGATTCGATGTTTGACAGTAGAGCTTTTAAGGTTGTTGTTGCTGGTACGAAGGATGAAATGTCTGAAATGACCCTGAAGGCTGAAGAAGTTGTATAAATGCTAATTTGATACGAATTAGCTAATTCTGACTGTTTTAACGTATTTTTATGTTTTATAAGAGTTAATTACCTTAATTTGAATTTTGATGTGTTCATATTAAATATAAAACATCACATATATTCAAAGATAATACGAGTGTTATGACATTTATATTACAAGAATTATCCATATAAACCCAAAAGAGCAGCATGTTTCGTCTACACATATATTACAAGGCTTGTCCACAATAACAGATTTACCTCAATTTACCTTTTTTTTGCTAAAATAATTATAAATACAATTTTGCATCGGAATAATTTTAGAATGTCTAGCTAGAGTTTATTATGCAAAACAAATTAACATATGAAGTCTGTCCAAGTTCAAGATTCACATATGAAGGGGGGAGCACCCTTGGCCTAGCTTTCCGTCCGAGCGACTCGCTCAATGCATATTGCACAAGCGCTTCTTACCAAGGCTTTTCTATTTTATGTTGTTTATTTGAGCTTCCGCTTTTAAACTTCGAAAAACTCCAAAAGCAGGAGCCGAAACAAAGCAGAGCATTGGTCTTAGATGTGTTTGACTCAGAAAATGGGCTCAGCTCCTTTCCACTCCTAACGAACAAATCGGGGGCAGGAAGCCAGGGACAAACATGCTCCAGGCGAAGATTGCTCCTAACATGACGGGCCACTTGAATACCAGCGGCCCATGAGAACTTTCTGCGCTGAGCTAGCAAAGCACTGCAAGTCTGCAACTACTCTATCCCTAATTATAAAACGTTTTGAAAGGTTAAAATAGTCTAACAAAATTAGAAACTCAAAGCTGATCTGGTTGCATATGCACCCGGTATATACAAAACATATTTAATAAAATGAAAAAAAAACATTCGCATGTAGAAGAACATGTTTTATGTGCACATGTAAAGTGTCCCATGAAATCGATATTTTTATACCCCGTGTAAAAACGACAAACAATGTCTCGAGAAATAGATTATTTTAGCACCAAAATTTGTGTTTTTCGCACAAGACACAGAACATGTCGATTTTTTGCTGAAACAACTTTGTGAGCATGTACATGTCAAGATATACGCGAGACATTATTATTTGTATTTTCTGACATTTTTAAATATTCTTTTTTTGACACAAATATTCTTAAAACATTCTTAAAACACATTTCAAATAAAATGAGCATATGTATCCGGGTGCAAAAAATACCCAACTAACAAGATGTCTTATTATATAAATAAGAACATAGGTGATAGCATGCATGGTTGGTTTATCTGCTACCGCAAACCAAAACGAAAAATCCCCAAACGAAGGGGCATCTTTTTTCGCTCTTCGGAGCATCTCCATCAGAAAGCAAAAAAACAAACTCCAAAAAAAGTGTTTTTGGGAGCGGAGAGAGATGGTTTCGGGATTTCATGGACCGCCTACCGCAGCAGATGGAGAAAACTGAACACCCCAAATTTTTCGATTGACTATGAATTTACGAAGATATGAATGAACCTATGAGTGCTATGGAAGTATAAATACTAGTTTCAGTTAACAAATTCAAACATAGATCATTTTACACATTAAAATAGAAATCCTACATATGTTGGTACTTCTTCGATGCATTTAGACTAGATCATACGATATAGTTCGATAACCTTTTTTGAGTAATAGTTCGATACACCTATAACAAAGATAAAGCCTACCATGTCGATCATCTGCATTTGAACATAGAAGCAACTAGTTGTCTCCTTCCTGCAATAGGCCTTCCCAATCCACACCTTGATAGAATGGATCGTCGATGTATTTTTCTTCCTCCTCTTCCTCCTTCACCGTCGAGGGGCCATCCTCATCTTGTTTCTTCTCCTCCTTGAGTTTCTTCTTCTCTGCATCCCCCACAGCGAAGAACTCTAACTCCGCATGTACATGCTCCGGATGGGTTTCTTTGAACCTTTCCATGGCGAGATCATCGGCCTCATGGGCGAAAAGCTGCCGCATGGCAAGGCGGTCCTCCTTCTCTTCTTCGACTGTCACAAACTACACCCCGGGAGCTAAGGACTCCGCCTCATGCCAGTGCTTGACGTCTGGGAAGTTGAACTCCCGCTTCAGTCCGCCGAACCTCCAAGAAGAAATGACGTAGGCCTCGATGCAGCGTTGTCAAAGGTGCCAAGACAAATCCGTTGCAATCCGACGTTATCTCCACTACTTACTGGCCAAACTCCTGCAGCCGAACACCGCGGAAGCCCGTGGCCCTCTCGTTGCGGAGGCGAGGTAGCATCGAGCATGGGCAACAAAACTAGGGATGGCGTCAGAGCTTCCCGCGGGGTGGTGATGACCGTGGGCGGCATATATGAGGGTGACAAGGCGGTACCGGCGGCGTAGGGATGCAGAATGGCGGCGGTGCGCCCGAATCGTAGCTCTCCCCATCAATTTTGTGGCGGCGGATGGAGCGCACAAGTGACCAATTCGTTACAGGAAGATTGCAGCAGGGGTGGGGAATGGTGGCGGGAAGGAGGCGGGACGATGGGGAAACCGATGACTGCCGGATTTGGCCAGAGGGCAGCAGGGTGGCGACAGCGGCTGCGGGGGAAGGAGGCGGAACGTTGAGCGCGGGAGATTGGTTTGTCCCGCCCGTGGTTTCTAGGTTTTGGGGCCATCGTCGAGGCCCTCTATAAAATGAGTCTAGGGGTGTTTTTTCTCCATCCCAAATTATTTTTGGGTTTGGGAGCTGTTTTGTGTATGACCCATCGGTTACCCACTGTTAACATACCTGGTGCAGCGCAACTGGAAGCCCAAGATAATCTGGTAACTATGAAGCATTCAAAGCCCATGTTCCTGGCGTGTCGAATAAGGACAAGCACAAGATTAGGAAACCCTAGAGTTCTTCCCTACCATGTAACCGACCCAGCCACGGTACCTGAGACTTAGCCTCCTAGGAAAGACTAGGAGGGGTCGCCGGGGAGGCTCTCGAATTCACCCTAATCTGCCCTAGGCAAGAGAGACGACCATGGAGCATCACCATAGTCATCACGGCGAGATTGTAATCTTCATCAATAATAAGAATCAGACAAGCAGAATGTAAGATATTACCCAAAATCCAAATCAATCAACCATGAGCATTACCGTGTATACCCCCACGTCACACAGTTTTAAGAGATGAAGAGTCATTTATCATCTTCTCAAGGAGATGCTCCGAGTACAAGAAGACCCTATAATTCAAATCCTGACATGGTCATATGGACCAAAATGCTAGAAACATTATATAAACTTCACTCACGGGAACCGAGGATAATTAATTAGTCGTATGTTTAAGGCCAGGGGCTACATATACATATCGCAGTCAAGATCAAGCGGTTGGCGTAAGTTGGACAAGTGTGTCTAGTCTATATGCATGGTCAAAGAACAGGGCAGCGACGTCGTAGGCACGATGTGCGGGTCAAACAATTAGAATCAGGATTCGATCGGCGTGCAACGCATCTCCTTGCAAGCGACGCACTTGCACGTATGCATGCCCGTGCGTGTCACACTGTCACTGCAGCATGTAGCTAGGTAACTAATGTAAGCCCAGATTACGTACGGACAGGGGCTAATTATATGACTACGTGACGTTATGCGGGTCTTCTTTATCAGGACGCAAGCAATGGGTTTTCATAACTTTATTTAAATTTAGATGTATCTAGATAATTTTTAGTGTATAGATACGTTTAAATTTAGGTAAATTTCTGACTTTTTTTTATAGATGGAGTATTTTCCGCTCCCAAGCAGAGTTGTGAAGATGATGCCGAAACAGGAGAGAGAAGATCACGGAGCTCATCTTCAAGACTAATGCCAATCGGAGGAAGAAATATCTACATATGATCAGAGAATATTGGAACATACTGTATTTGAGTTCAGTTAAGTGTAGTGTAGCAGATTGGTATGAGCCATGTTGGGAATAAGATGGGATATAACAAGCACATCACGAGACTACCAACAAGCATCACCCCAAATAATAGTTTACAGTAAGCCCCTATTATTAGTAGAGCCCTTTTTACTACTCCTTGAGCAAACAAGCGATAGAGTTCTTCCCATGTGCTTTATTTTCTTCTACTTTTCTTCCTCTTCTGTATATGCACTCCAATTAACTTCATTCTCACATCACATTAGTTGAAGTTTCTATGTTTCTACCAAATACAAGTCAAAGCAATTTTCTTCTACTTCTCTTACTCTTCTGCATATCCACTCCGATTTAACTTCATCCTCACACCACATTAGTTGAAGTTTCTATGTTTCTACCAAATACAAGTCAAAGCAATTTGAAATCCATAATACTCCTTGAGCAAACTAGCGATAGAGTTATTCCCATGTGCTTTATTTTCTTCTACTTCTCATCCTCTTCTGCATATGCACTCCAACTTAACTTCATTCTCACATCACATTAGTTGAAGTTTCTATGTTTCTACCAAATACAAGTCAAATCAATTTTCTTCTACTTCTCTTACTCTTCTGCATATCCACTCCAATTTAACTTCATTCTCACATCACATTAATTGAAGTTTCTATGTTTCTACCAAATACAAGTCAAAGCAATTTGTTACCTCAAAAAAAGTCAAAGCAATTTGAAGTCCGTAACTTTTGAAATTTAAATTCGTTCTAATTTGTACGAGCGGTGAACCAAATTATGCCTCATGTTACATCCATTTTCTCAATCATCAGGTAAAAATTTCATCCAACATAGTTCTTCCAAAAGAAAAAATCATGACACCAAAAAGTTCATCCAAATTGCTCGAATGTAGAGCATCACACACTCTCACCATGTCGAAATTCTCCGTTATCATCCGCAAACTCACCAATCTTTGCTGCAAAGGTATGCTCCATGAAGCTGACAAAGGCATCACCTTCATTTTGTCAATGTGTGTTTTGCCAGCTAACAATCAGCAGGGTTACGTGCCGGGGGCCAACAATGACAACAAGGTCGGGGTGCGTTGCCTCCTAGAGCTGCTTCTCCTCCATGACGTGCACGGTGGAGCGGTGTAAAGGAAGCGGGGAGGGGAAGGAAGTAGTAGGAACAATAGAGAATTGGCAAGTGCGGCTAGACTCAAGGATGGTGTCACGCCTCCCACCGAGTTGGAGCTGGAAATTTCAGCCGTCCCAAACACACGGAGACGGTGTTCACTCTATATGGAGGGTGATGACTTAGATTATCATGAACTCATAGAATTTTAGTTATAAGGATAGTTACGAGTATTCTGCGGGGCATAGATGGGCTGGAGTTTGAGCGGAGTGGAGCCAGCTCACTCGACTCGATAGAACCCATTAAGAATACGAGTTATCTCTACCTGGTTGTTAAGATACCAAGTTTAAAATTGAAAATAGCCTGACTCATGTAACTAATGAGTTAGCTCGTTTAACTCATTAATATTTAAATAAACTAGCTTATCTCTAGTGTCGCCTCTCGTCTACGCGGACATTGGGGATGAACACACCCCATTTCTGTTGGTTAGTGGGCACGAAGATCTTCGGCCTCAACACCGCCTTTGGATCATTTCGAGGCGGAGGAAAATCATACACAAAGACACACGATCATTTTTTACCCAGGTTCAGGCCGCCCTTCTGCTAACAGTCATACGTCCTGCTTTGGTGGATTATCTTGGATGCACAAAGTACAAAATGATGAACTCTCTGGTGCTGGGAGGACGCTTTGATCAGCTCCTACACCCCCCGGTCTTCCTTTTTCTTTTCCACTCTTCCCGTTTCTCTAGTTCGAGCTAGTCCGAATCGGACTTTCCCTCTCTCACTCTGAATCTTGACCCTGACATTCTCAAGAACGAAGCCCAGGCTCTCTCTTCTCTATGTTCTCTCTCTCCCAAAGACGATCGATCTCACCAAACTGAACCTAACCTAACCAGACTAAACTGAGCCTCTCTACAAAAGGTGATCCATCCTCTTCCTCTTGTCAATTCCAGACATATATACCTCCGGAGATGATCTCAACGACCGGTCCGAGCACCGCCCAAGAGCGTTCCCGGGCTCAATCGGGAGGAGCAACGCGGGCGACGAGCAGATCGGTGGTGCGCGTGACCAAATGGATGGCCACGGGCGGTGTGCTGACGTCTGTGATGATGGCGTGACATCTCGGGCAGCGAGCTGTCACTCCTGTCCACGGCGTAGGCCTCTATCAGTCTGCGCCATGATGGCGCATTGGGGTGCAGGTGCCTTGCCTGTTCCCCACGCAAGTCTTGACTTTTCCAATCAAGCCCAGCTGTCTCGTGCTCCCTAGCCTCACCTGGCCAAGGAGAGGAGGCTCTTTAGCCCTTCCGGGGCGATCCGAGCCATACGCCTTGGCCTAGGTTCCCCGCTTCCTCGTCCTTAGCCTTTCTCCACGTGACATTCCCGGGAGGAGGCCCTGGGCAGCTCCTTGCACATCTTGTCATGTCTGTTCGTCCAGACATGTCTCCGTCTGGGAGTGCTTGTTCACCACTGGGTTGCCTACGTCAAAGGGTAAACCTTAGTGCAGTTATGCCGTTTTTACCACGAGTCATACTTGGATTGCTTATCGTGGTTGCATCCGATATGCCATGGGCTGGAGCCCGCGCGCGCCGCGGTGTAATCGTGTGGACCATGGTCCCATTACGCCGACATCTAGAATAAACAATATGAGCAAGTATGATGTATCAAAATTGTTATAATTGGATTGCATAGTGAACAAAAAAACAGAGACACAACATTCTATATTACTCAAGTACCAATGAAATGATTTCATGTCTAGATGGGTTGGGCTTGGGGACGTTGACGTTAACCGAGCTTAGCGAGTTTTGTGTAACTCGTTAACTCATAATGTTAAGCTTGGTTAGTAAACAGCCTTAGATATTAAAAGTTGGCTCGGCTTGTTAGGGAGCTCGAGCCGTGTTATGAGTTACCTATTTAGATCACAAGTTTCAACTTTTACTACCAGCCTTAGAGGGGAACCAAAAGATTTGGCAGTCTTTTGGTAATCTCATGTTGTAGCTGGTGTTATGATATTTGTCTTTTTGAGTGGGGTTTTGATGATCTTGAGGTAATGGCTGGCTTAAGAATTTATGGGCATACAACTACCATAGCACATTCAGTTTTGTTTTTCGATGGGGACTTTTCCTGAGGTAATGGACACATATTGCTCGATGCGTGTACCCATTTAGGATTACCCATGTTGTGATACTCAACAACATATTACTTTTTATAAGGGAATCTTTTATTATTCAAAACACTACATCATAACGTACAACAAAATCAAATCCAAGTTTAACTATTGGCTTAGGATTTTTGAGAAAAGGGGAAGTACCCGGCCTCTACATTGAAGTGATGCATACGACCTTTATTTCATTTATTCAACAAAAAACTTACAATGAACATACAAAATGAAGCCGCCAAAAAAAGTGACACCATACTACCAAATAGCACAATGATAGGGAAACAACGGGGCCTAGTTCCCTAGCAACAAGCATCGTTAGCTCACAAGACAAACCTAGAGAGATGGTGCCTCATGCACACGTCCCGGAAGTTTTCTCCGCCATCTTCCGCAAACCCATCTCCGGGGTATAGAACTCTAAGTGAAGGCCCTCACCAGGATAGCCACCGACAACACCAAGGTGCCAAACATTACCACCGCCCAGTGCACGATCACCTAATCATGCACACTTGTCACTGAGACCCCTCGCCACCATGCCATCCAGTCCCGTCAGCCAACACATCTTGAAGCCTCCGGAAGATCTGTCATGCATATCACATGCGAGAAACAAGCATGCCTGATAGTAGCACCTACCATCTAGGCATGACCTGACACTTCGCTTAAGAGTTCGTGCAACATGAAGCTGCTCCACCATTTCCACTGATGTACCAGTACCACAGGACCCTCTAGATGTGTTTGATTCAAAGAGGGGCATGGCCTCGATATCATCATCATTTGATCCGGGGACCGGTTCTAAGGTTTCACCGGGAGAAAATTGGGGAGGGGGGAGCACTTGATGGCACGATAATGCCTCAAGAGGGAAGAGATGCCCGTAAGCATGAGCTATCGGCTCAGGTAAAAACCAGGATCAAAGCATCGCATGCCACGTCTCACCGACATCTTTCGCTAGGTTGTTCCACCATCTGAACATTGTCATTGGCCAAGCTCGACTGACCATGGTGGCCCAATCCTTATCGCCGACCAAGCCTGACTACCCAGATAGCCCCATTATTTTGAAAAGGAGAATGAGACCTCTGACCTCTGCATCGAAGAGATGCATATGAACTTTCAGATTTTATTCAACAAAGATATGGCAAAAACATACATCAAAATATCTGAA
The DNA here is from genome assembly GCF_022539505.1 of Lolium rigidum. NCBI lineage: Eukaryota > Viridiplantae > Streptophyta > Magnoliopsida > Poales > Poaceae > Lolium > Lolium rigidum. The sequence goes on along the minus strand of NC_061511.1, from coordinate 75,069,477 downwards.
GCCACCACTCAACACCTACAAATTTGACAATGCGTGAAGAACATGTCATCACGGTCTTCTGCCCTAACAACACAAGCAACGACCGACCAATTAATTACAAGGGAATCACTAAGTCACCCTATGGCGAAATAAGAGCATACAAACATCTGGTCTAGCACCTCATATTATCACTTCAGAATACGTCATCACCCGTAACTGTGGATCCCTATTGAGGGCTGATGTCTACGCACGCTTCTATTCCTGTAGACAGTGTTGGGCCTCCAAGAGCAGAGGTTTGTAGAACAGCAGCAAGTTTCCCTTAAGTGGATCACCCAAGGTTTATCGAACTCAGGGAGGTAGAGGTCAGAGATATCCCTCTCAAGAAACCCTGCAATTAAGATACAAGAAGTCTCTTGTGTCCCCAACACACCTAATACACTTGTCAGATGTATAGATGCACTAGTTCGGCGAAGAGATAGTAAGATGCAAGTGATATAGATGGTGGTAATATTGCAGGAAGTAAAGATGCAGTAAAACAGTAAACAAGCGATGCCAGAAAATAGCTTGCTAGCGTGGGAAGCAATTCTCTATGGTGTAACTTTCTATTCAGAAACAAGGCCTAGGGATCATACTTTCACTAGTGGACACTCTCAACATTGATCACATAACTGAATAAACAAATACTACTTTCTCTACACTCTCTTGTTGGATGACAAACACCATTCATTGTGTAGGGCTACAAGAGCTCCCTCAAGCCGGAGTTAACAAGCGCCACAACATTCGGTGTTCATATTTAAGTAACCTTAGAGTGCATGATAGACCATTGCAATTATACCGAGTACCAACGTAGCATACACACTGTCACCTTTAAGCTATGAAAGGGGGAATAGATCACATCAATACTATCATAGTAATAGTTAACTCCATAATCTACAAGAGATTACAATCATAACCTACGCCAAGTACTACATGGTGCACACACTGTCACCATTACATCATGAAGGAGGAATAGAGTACTTTAATAACATCACTAGAGTAGCACATAGATGATATTCAACTAGATCACAAAGCTCATGATCACATAAAGATCACATCGGAGAGAGAGATGAACCACATAGCTACGGTACAGCCCTTAGCCTCGGGGGATAACTACTCCCTCCTCATCATGGGAGACAGCAGCGGTGATGAAGATGGTGGTGGTGTCGATGGAGATGCCTTCCGGGGCATTCCCCGTCCCGGCGGCGTGCCGGAACAGAGACTTTTGTCCCCCGAATCTTGACTTCGCGATGGCGGCGGCTCTGGAAGGTTTTCCGTATCGTGGCTTATTCGTGTCGAAGTTTTAGGTCACGACAACTTATATAGGCGAAGAAACGGAGTCGGAAGGGGTCTGGGGGCTCCACACAGTAGGGGGGCGCGCCCCCCCCCATCTGGCCGCGCCGCCACCATGTGTGGAGGCTTCTGGCCCCTCTTCGGTGTTCTGGAAGCTTCATGGAAATATAAGATCGTGGGCCTTGATTTCGTCCAATTCCGAGAATATTTCCTTACTAGGATTTCTGAAACCAAAAACAGCAGAAAACAGGAACTGGCACTTCGGCATCTCGTTAATAGGTTAGTTCCGAAAAATGCATAAAATCATCATAAAGTGTGAACAAAACATGTAGGTAATGTCATAAAACTAGCATGGAACATAAGAAATTATAGATACGTTGGAGACGTATCAAGCATCCCCAAGCTTAGTTCCTACTCGCCCTCAAGTAGGTAAACGATAACAAGGATAATTTCTTAAGTGACATGCTACCAACATGATCTTGATCAATACTATTATAAAGCATATGAGATGAATGAAGTGAATCAAAGCAATGGTAAAGATAATGACTAAACAACTGAATCATATAGCAAAGACTTTTCATGAATAGTACTTTGAAGACAAGCATCAATAAGTCTTGCATAAGAGTTAACTCATAAAGCAATAAATTCTTAGTAGAAAGTTTTGAAGCAACACAAAGGAAGATATAAGTTTCAGCGGTTGCTTTCAACTTCAACATGTTTATCTCATGGATAATTGTCAACATAAAGCAATATAACAAGTGCAATAGGTAAACATGTAAGAATCAATGCACACAGTTGACACAAGTGTTTGCTTCTAAGATAGAAAGAAGTAGGTAAACTGACTCAACATAAAGTAAAAGAATGGCCCTTCGCAGAGGAAGCATGGATTACTATTTTTGTGCTAGAGCTTTTCATTTTGAAAACATAGAAACAATTTTGTCAACGGTAGTAATAATTCATATGTGTTATGTATAAGACATCCTATAAGTTGCAAGCCTCATGCATAGAATACTAATAGTGCTCGCACCTTGTCCTAATTAGCTTGGATTAACACGGATTATCATTGCATAACATATATTTCAACCAAGTGTCACAAAGGGTACCTCTATGCCGCCTGTACAAAGGTCTAAGGAGAAAGTTCGCATTGGATTTCTCGCTTTTGATTATTCTCAACTTAGACATCCATACCGAGACAACATAGAAAACAGATAATGGACTCCTCTTTTAATGCTTAAGCATTCAACAACAGATAATATTCTCATAAGTGATTGAGGATTAGTGTCCAAACTGAAACTTCCACCATGATTCATGGTTTTAGTTAGCGGCCCAATGTTCTTCTCTAACAATATGTATACTCAAACCATTTGATCATGATAAATCGCCCTTACTTCAGACAAGACGAACATGCATAGCAACTCACATGATATTCAACAAAGGTGTAAAAGTTGATGGCGTCCCCGGAAACATGGTTACCGCTCAACAAGCAACTTATAAGAAATAAGATACATAGCAACATATTCAATACCACAATAGTTTTTAAGGCTATTTTCCCATGAGCTATGTATTGCAAAGACAAAGAATGAAATTTTAAAGGTAACACTCAAGTAATGTACTTTGGAATGGCAGAGAAATACCATGTAGTAGGTAGGTATGGTGGACACAAATGGCATAGTTTTTGGTTCAAGGATTTGGATGCACGAGAAGTAATCCCTCTCAATACAAGGCTTAGGGTAGCAAGGTTGTTTGAAGAAAACTCAAGTATAAACCGGTACAGCAAAACTTACATAAGAACACATTGCAAGCATTATAAGACTCTACACTGTCTTCCTTGTTGTTCAAACACCTTAACCAGAAAATATCTAGACTCAGAGAGACCAATCATGCAAACCAAATTTTAACAAGCTCTATGTAGTTCTTCATTAATAGGTGCAAAGTACATGATGCAAGAGCTTAAACATGATCTATTGAGCAAAACAATTGCCAAGTACCAAATTATTCAAGACCATATACCATTTACCATATGAAGCATTTTATGTTTCCAACCAAATAGCAATTAACGAAGCGGTTCTCAACTCCGCCATGAACATTAAAAGTAAAAGCGAAGAACACTAGTGTTCATATGAAAAAGCGGAGCGTGTCTCTCTCCCACACAAGCATGAATTTATTCAGAGAATGAAAATAACAAAACGAAAATAAAAGCACACAGACGCTCCAAGTAAAATACATAAGATGTGACGGAATAAAAATATAGTTTCACTAGAGGTGACCTGATAAGTTGTCGATGAAGAAGGGGATGCCTCCCCAAGCTTAGATGCTTGAGTCTTATTGAAATATGCAGGGATGAACCACGGGGGCATCCCCAAACTTAGACTTTTCACTCTTCTTGATCATATTGTATCATCCTCCTTTCTTGACCCTTGAAAACTTCCTCCACACCAAACTCGAAACAAACTCATTAGAGGGTTAGTACATAATCAAAAATTCACATGTTCAGAGGTAACACAATCATTCTTAACACTTCTGGACATTGCCCAAAGCTACTGAAAGTTAATGGAACAAAGAAATCCATCAAACATAGCAAAACAGGCAATGCGAAATAAAAGGCAGAATCTGTCAAAACAGAACAGTCCGTAAAAACGAATTTTTCAGGGCACTTAACTTGCTCAGATGAAAAAGCTCAAATTGAATGAAAGTTGCGTACATATCTGAGGATCACGCACGTAAATTGGCAGATTTTTCTGAGTTACCTACAGAGAATTCTACTCAAATTCGTGACAGCAAGAAATCTGTTTCTGCAGTAATCCAAATCTAGTATCAACATTACTATCAAAGACTTTACTTGGCACAACAATGCAATAAAATAAAGATAAGGAGAGGTTGCTACAGTAGTAACAACTTCCAAGACACAATAAAACAGTAGCAAAATAAACACATGGGTTATCTCCCAAGAAGTTCTTTCTTTATAGCCATTAAGATGGGCTCAGTAATTTTAATGATGCTCACATAAGAAATAAGAATTGAAGCAAAAGAGAGCATCAAGAAGCAAATTCAAAACACATTTAAGCCTAACCCACTTCCTATGAAAAGGAATCTTGTACACAAATAAATTCATGAAGAACAAAGTGAATAGCATAGGAAGACAAAACAAGTGTAACTTCAAGATTCTCAACATAAAGAGGGGAAACTTAATATTATTAAGATGCATATAACCATGTTTCCCTCTCTCATAATAAATTTTAGTGGCATCATGAACAAACTCAACAATATAAGTATCACATAAAGCATTCTTATTCACATGCATAAAAGTATCATTACTCTCCACATAAGAATAATCAATTTTATTAGTAATAGTGGGGGTAAAACTACCATAACCATCATTGTAATCATCATAAATCGCAGGCATGGTATAATCATAATAACCTTTATCCTCCATAGTGGGTGGCACCAAAATACCACTATCATTATAATCATCATAAATAGGAGGTAAAGTATCATCAAAGAAAATTTTCTCCTCAAAACTTGGGGGACTAAAAATATCATGACCAGCTTCCCCAAGCTTAAATTCTTCCATAGCATTAGCAATAATAGTGTTCAAAGAGTTCATGCTAATAACATTGTTACAACTATTTTGCAAACAAAATTCCATGGGTTTTTTAATTTTCTCTTCAAACACCTCATGTCCTAATTCAAGATAAAGTTCATAAAGATCTCTCATTTTGTTGTTGTTTTCCATTAAGCCTTACTAGTGAAAACAAGAAACAAAAATATATAATTGCAGGATCTAAAGGAAATACCTTCGAGCACTCACACACCGGCAACAGTGCTAGGCAATAGCTTAGTAGTCGGAGGATGTGAATACCTTTTACCTTACCTCCCCGGCAACGGCGCCAGAAAATAGCTTCGAATAGAAAGTTACACCACAGAGAATTGCTTCCCACGCCAGCAAGCTATTTTCTGGCGCCGTTGCCGGGGAGGTAAGGTAAAAGGTATTCACATCCTCCGACTACTAAGCTATTTCCTAGCACTGTTGCCGGTGTGTGGGTGCTCAAAGGTATTTCCTTTAGATCCTGCAATTATATCTTTTTGTTTCTTGTTTTCACTAGTTAGGCTTAATGGAAAACAACAACAAAATGAGAGATCTTTATGAACTTTATGTTCAATTAGGACATGATGTGTTTGAAGAGAGAATTAAAAAACCCATGGAACTATATATGCATGCTAATGGGAATGTTATTAGTATGAATGCTTTGAACACCATTGTTGCTAATGCTATGGAAAATTCTAAGCTTGGGGAAGCTAGTTTTGATGAGCATGATATTTTTAGTCCCCCAAGTTTTGAGGAGAAAATTTTCTTTGATGATACTTTACCTCCTATTTATGATGATTATAATGATAGTGGTATTTTGGTGCCACCTACTATGGAGGATAAAGGTTATTATGATTATACCATGCCTGCAATTGATGATGATTACAATGATGGTTATGGTAGTTTTACTCCCACTATTACTAATAAAATTGATTATGCTTATGTGGAGAGTAATAATTTTATGCATGTAGCTCATGATAAGAATGTTTTATGTGATACTTATATTGTTGAGTTTGTTCATGATGCCACTGAAAGTTATTATGAGAGAGGGAAACATGGTTATATGCATCTTAATAATATTAAGTTTCCCCTCTTTATGTTGAGAATTGTGAAGTTACTCTTGTTTTATCTTGCTATGCTTGTCACTTTGTTCTTCATGAATTTATTTGTGTACAAGATTCCTATGCATAGAAAGTGGGTTAGGCTTAAATGTGTTTTGAATTTGCTTCTTGATGCTCTCTTTTGCTTCAACTCTTATTTCTTATGTGAGCATCATTAAAATTGCTGAGCCCATCTTAATGGCTATAAAGAAAGAACTTCTTGGGAGATAACCCATGTGTTTATTTTGCTACTGTTTTGTTGTGTCTTAGAAGTTGTTACTACTGTAGCAACCTCTCCTTATCTTTATTTTATTGCATTGTTGTGCCAAGTAAAGTCTTTGATAGTAGGGTTGATACTAGATTTGGATTGCTGCGCAGAAACAGATTTCTTGTTGTCACGAATTTGAGTAGAATTCTCTGTAGGTAACTCAGAAATATCTGCCAATTTACGTGCGTGATCCTCAGATATGTACACAACTTTCATTCGATTTGAGATTTTTCATCTGAGCAAGTTAAGTGCCCCAGAAAAATTCGTCTTTACGGACTGTTCTATTTTGACAGATTCTGCCTTTTATTTCGCATTGCCTGTTTTGCTATGTTTGATGGATTTCTTTGTTCCATTAACTTTCAGTAGCTTTGTGCAATGTCCAGAAGTGTTAAGAATGATTATGTTACATCTGAACATGTGAATTTTTGATTATGCACTAACCCTCTAATGAGTTTGTTTTGAGTTTGGTGTGGAGGAAGTTTTCAAGGGTCAAGAGAGGAGGATGATACACTATGATCAAGAAGAGTGAAAAGTCTAAGCTTGGGGAAGCCCCCGTGGTTCATCCCTGCATATTTCAAGAAGACCCAAGCGTCTAAGCTTGGGGATGCCCAAGGCATCCCCTTCTTCATCAACAACTTATTAGGTCACCTCTAGTGAAACTATATTTTTATTCCGTCACATCTTATGCGCTTTACTTGGAGCGTCTGTGTGCTTTTATTTTCGTTTTGTTATTTTCATTCTCTGAATAAATTCATGCTTATGTGGGAGAGAGACACGCTCCGCTTTTTCATATGAACACTGGTGTTCTTAGTTCTATCTTTAATGTTCATGGCGGAGTTGAAAACCGCTTCGTTAATTGCTATTTGGTTGGAAACAGGAAATGCTTCATGTGGTAATTGGTATAATGTCTTGAATAATTTGATACTTGGCAATTGTTGTGCTCATATAGATCATGTTTAAGCTCTTGCATCATGTACTTTGCACCTATTAACGAAGAACTACATATAGCTTGTTAAAATTTGGTTTGCATGATTGGTCTCTCTAAGTCTAGATATTTTCTGGTTAAGGTGTTTGAACAACAAGGAAGACAGTGTAGAGTCTTATAATGCTTGCAATGTGTTCTTATGTAAGTTTTGTTGTACCCGTTTATACTTGAGTTTGCTTCAAACAACCTTGCTAGCCTAAACCTTGTATTGAGAGGGATTACTTCTCGTGCATCCAAATCCTTGAGCCAAAAACTATGCCATTTGTGTCCACCATACCTACCTACCACATGGTATTTCTCTGCCATTCCAAAGTACATTACTTGAGTGCTACCTTTAAAATTCTATTCTTTGTCTTTTCAATACATAGCTCATGGGAAAATAGCTTAAAAACTATTGTGGTATTGAATATGTTGCTATGTATCTTATTTCTTATAAGTTGCTTGTTGAGCGGTAACCATGTTTCTGGGGACGCCATCAACTTTTACACCTTTGTTGAATATCATGTGAGTTGCTATGCATGTTCGTCTTGTCTCGAAGTAAGGGTGATTTTCATGATCAAATGGTTTGAGTATGAATATTGTTAGAGAAGAACATTGGGCCGCTAACTAAAGCCATGAATCATGGTGGAAGTTTCAGCTTGGACACAAATCCTCAATCTCTTATGAGAATATTATTCGTTGTTGAATGCTTAAGCATTAAAAGAGGAGTCCATTATCTCGTTGTCTATGTTGTCCCGGTATGGATGTCTAAGTTGAGAATAATCAAAAGCGAGAAATCCAATGCGAACTTTCTCCTTAGACCTTTGTACAAAGCGGCATAGAGGTACCCCTTTGTGACACTTGGTTGAAACATATGCTATGCAATGATAATCCACGTTAATCCAAGCTAATTAGGACAAGGTGCGAGCACTATTGGTATACTATGCATGAGGCTTGCAACTTATAGGATGTCTTATACATAACACATATGAATTATTACTACCGTTGACAAAATTGTTTCTATGTTTTCAAAATGAAAAGCTCTAGCACAAAAATAGTAATCCATGCTTCCTCTCGCGAAGGGCCATTCTTTTACTTTATGTTGAGTCAGTATACCTACTTCTTTCTATCTTAGAAGCAAACACTTGTGTCAACTGTGTGCATTGATTCTTACATGTTTACCTATTGCACTTGTTATATTGCTTTATGTTGACAACTATCCATAAGATATACATGTTACAAGTTGAAAGCAATCGCTGAAACTTATATCTTCCTTTGTGTTGCTTCAATGCCTTCTACTTTGAATTTATTGCTTTATGAGTTAACTCTTATGCAAGTCTTATTGATGCTTGTCTTGAAAGTACTATTCATGAAAAGTCTTTGTTATATGATTCAGTTGTTTAATCATTGTCTTTACCATTGCTTCGAATCGCTGCATTCATCTCATATGCTTTACAATAGTATTGATCAAGATCATGTTGGTAGCATGTCACTTAAGAAATTATCCTTGTTATCGTTTACCTACTCGAGGGCGAGTAGGAACTAAGCTTGGGGATGCTTGATATGTCTCCAACGTATCTATAATTTCTTATGTCCCATGCTAGTTTTATGACAATATCTACATGTTTTGTTCACACTTTATATCGTTTTGATGCATTTTCCGGAACTAACCGATTGACGAGATGCCGAAGTGCCGCTCTCGTTTCTCGCTGTTTTTGGTTTCAGAAATCTTACACAGGAAATATTCTCGGAATTGGACGAAATCAAGGCCCACGATCTTATATTTCCACGAAGCTTCCGTAACGCCGGAGAGGGACCGCAGGGGAGGCCCAGGGCCCCCACACAGTATGGCGGCGCGGCCAGAGGGGGGGCGCCCCCTGGTGTGTGGGACCCCTAGACCCCTTCCGACTCCGTTTCTTCGCCTATATAAGTCGTCGTGACCTAAATCTTCGAGAAGAATAAGCCACGATACGAGAAAAGTTCCAGAGCCGCCGCCATCGCGAAGCCAAGATTCGGGGGACAGAAGTCTCTGTTCCGGCACGCCGCCGGGACGGAGAAGTGCCCCCGGAAGGCATCTCCATCGACACCACCGCCATCTCCATCGCCGCTGCTATCTCCCATGATGAGGAGGGAGTAGTTCTCCCTCGAGGCTAAGGGCTCTACCGGTAGCTATGTGGTTAATCTCTCTCTCATGTACCTCAATACAATGATCTCATGAACTGCCTTGCACGATTGAGATCCATATGATGAGCTTTGTATCACTATTAATCTATGTGCTACTCTAGTGATGTTATTAAAGTAGTCTATTCCTCCTTCATGATGTAATGTTGACAGTGTGTGCATCATGTAGTACTTGGCGTAGGTTATGATTGTAATATCTTGTAGATTATGAAGTTAACTATTACTATGATAGTATTGATGCGATTTATTCCCCCTTTCATAGCTATTGTTGACAGTGTGTATGCTATGTTAGTACTCGGTCTAAATTGCAACGGTCTATTATGCTCTAGAGGTTACTTAAATATGAACTCCGAATGTTGTGGAGCTTGTTTACTCCGGCTTGAGGGAGCTCTTGTAGCCCTACACAATGAATGGTGTTTGTTATCAAACAAGAGAGTGTATGTAGCACAAGTGAGGAGAAGTTATTTATTTGTTATGTGATCAATGTTGAGAGTGTCCACTAGTGAAAGTATGATCCCTAGGCCTTGTTTCCAAATACTGCAAACATCGCTTGTTTACTGTTTTACCGCATCTTTACTTCCCGCAATATTACCACCATCTATACAACCTCGTGTTTTACTATCTCTTCGCCGAACTAGTGCACCTATACATCCGACAAGTGTATTAGGTGTGTTGGGGACACAAGAGACTTCTTGTATCTTAATTGCAGGGTTGCTTGAGAGGGATATCTCTCGACCTCTACCTCCCTGAGTTCGATAAACCTTGGGTGATTCACTTAAGGGAAACTTGCTGCTGTTCTACAAACCTCTGCTCTTGGAGGCCCAACACTGTCTACAAGAATAGAAGCACACGTAGACATCAAGCTATTTTCTTATGTTCCGGTAGACAGTGTTGGGCCTCCAAGAGCAGAGGTTTGTAGAACAGCAGCAAGTTTCCCTTAAGTGAATCACCCAAGGTTTATCGAACTCAGGGAGGTAGAGGTCAGAGATATTCCTCTCAAGCAACCCTGCAATTACGATACAAGAAGTCTCTTGTGTCCCCAACACACCTAATACACTTGTCAGATGTATAGGTGCAATAGTTTGGCGAAGAGATAGTAAGATGCAAGTGATATGGATGAATATGAGTGGTAATAGCTGATGCGTGCAATTAACACACGTCCGTTGGGAACCCCAAGAGGAAGGTGTGATGCAGACAGTAGCAAGTTTTCCCTCAGAAAGAAACCAAGGTTTATCGAACCAGGAGGAGCCAAGAAGCACGTTGAAGGTTGTTGGTGGCGGAGTGTAGTGCGGCGCAACACCAGGGATTCCGGCGCCAACGTGGAACCTGCACAACACAACCAAAGTACTTTGCCCCAACGTAACAGTGTGAGGTTGTCAATCTCACCGGCTTGCCGTGAACAAAGGATTAACCGTATTGTGTGGAAGATGATTGTTTGCGAAGAACAAGTAAAGAACAAGTATTGCAAGTAGATTGTATTTCGGATGTAAAGAATAGGACCGGGGTCCACAGCTCACTAGTGGTGTCTCTCCCATAAGATAAATAGCATGTTGGGTGAACGAATTACAGCTTGGGCAATTGACAAATAAAGAAGGCATAACAATGCACATACATATATCATGATGAGTACTATGAGATTTAATCATGGCATTACGACAAAGTACATAGACCGCCATCCAAAGATGCATCTATGCCTAAAAAGTCCACTTTCAGAGTTATCATCCGAACCCCTTCCGGTATTAAGTTGCAAGCAACATGCACAATTGCATTAAGTATGGTGCGTAATGTAATCAACACAAATATCCTTAGACAAAGCATCAATGTTTTATCCCTAGTGGCAACAAAGCACATCCACAACCTTAGAACTTTCTCGTCACCGTCCCGCATTTAATGGAGGCATGAACCCACTATCGAGCATAAATACTCCCTCTTGGAGTCACAAGTATCAACTTGGCCGAGCCTCTACTAGCAACGGAGAGCATGCAAGAACATAAACAACTCATATATGATAGATTGATAATCAACTTGACATAGTATTCAATATCCATCGGATCCCAACAAACACAACATGTAGGATTACAAATAAACGATCTTGATCATGATAGGAAGCTCACAAGATCGAACATGATAGCACAATTAGGAGAAGACGACCATCTAGCTACTGCTATGGACCCATGGTCCAGGGGTGAACTACTCACACATCGATCCGGAGGCGATCATGGCGATGAAGAGACCTCCGGGAGATGATTCCCCTCTCCGGCAGGGTGCCGGAGGCGATCTCCTGAATCCCCCGAGATGGGATTGGCGGCGGCTGCGTCTCTGGAAGGTTTTCCGTATCGTGGCTCTCGGTACTGGGGGTTTCGCGACGAAGACTATATGTAGGCGGAAGGGTAGGTCAGGGGGCGTCACGAGGGGCCCACACAACAGGGCCGCGCGGCCAGGGCCCAGGCCACGCCGCCCTAGTGTGGCGTCGCCTCGTGGCCCCACTTCGTTTCCTCTTCGGACTTCTGGAAGCTTCGTGGAAAAATAGGCCCCTGGGCGTTGATTTCGTCCAATTCCGAGAATATTTCCTTACTAGGATTTCTGAAACCAAAAACAGCAGAAAACATCAGAATCGGCTCTTCGGCATCTCGTCAATAGGTTAGTGCCGGAAAATGCATAATAATGACATATAATGTGTATAAAACATGTGAGTATCATCATAAAAGTAGCATGGAACATAAGAAATTATAGATACGTTGGGGACGTATCAATAGCAATCTGAAATAAAGATGGCAGCAAGTAAACATGCAGTGGAACAGTAAATAAACGGAGTTTCGATATTCGGAAACAAGGCCTAGGGATCATACTTTCACTAGTGGACACTTTCAACATTGATCACATAACTGAATAAATAAATGCTACACTCTCTTGTTGGATAACAAACACCATTCATTGTGTAGGGCTACAAAAGCACACCTCAAGCCGGAGTTAACAAGCTCCACAACTTCATAAAGGAAACACACACGATGCGCACACCGTCACCGTCACACCGTGGAGAGTGAATCCGGAGTTCATATTAAAGTAACATCTAGAGTGTATAATAGTGCTACTCTGGATAACTCTCCTAATGGAATCACTAATCGTGTAGTGGCTACAAAAGCTCGCTCGTAGTTCATCAAGTACTTGACAAACACCACTCATAGGGATATCCATGTCAAATCATAAATCCAAGATAATATATTTATCATAGTGATAGTTAACTTCACAATCTACAAGAGATCACAATCATAACCTACGCCAAGTACTACATGATGCACACACTCGTCCACTTTACATCATGAAGGAGGAATAGACTACTTTAATAACATCACTAGAGTAGCACATAGATGACATTCAACTAGATCACAAAGCTCATGATCACATAAAGATCACATGGGAGAGAGAGATGAACCACATAGCTACCGGTACAGCCCTTAGCCTCGAGGGAGAACTACTCCCTCCTCATCATAGGAGACAGCAGCGGCGATGAAGATGGCGGTGATGTCGATGGAGATGCCTTCCGGGGGCACTTCCCCGTCCCGGCGGCGTGCCGGAACAGAGACTTCTGTCCCCCGAACTTGGCTTCGCGATGGCGGTGGCTGCGTAACTTTTCTCGTCCCGTGGCTTATTCGTCTCGAAGTTTTAGGTCACGACGACTTATATAGGCGAAGAAACGGAGTCGGAAGGGGTCTGGGGGTCCCACACACCAGGCCCCCCCCCCTCTGGCCGCGCCGCCATACTGTGTGGGGGCCCTGGGCCTCCCCTCTGGTCCCTCTCCGGTGTTCTGGAAGCTTCGTGGAAATATAAGATCGTGGACCTTGATTTCGTCCAATTCCGAGAATATTTCCTTACTAGGATTTCTGAAACCAAAAACAGCAGAAAACAGGAACTGGCACTTCGGCATCTCGTTAATAGGTTAGTTCCGGAAAATGCATCAAAACGATATAAAGTGTGAACAAAACATGTAGGTATTGTCATAAAACTAGCATGTAACATAAGAAATTATAGATACGTTTGAGACGTATCAAGCATCCCCAAGCTTAGTTCCTACTCGCCCTCGAGTAGGTAAACGATAACAAGGATAATTTCTTAAGTGACATGCTACCAACATGATCTTGATCAATACTATTGTAAAGCATATGAAGTGAATGAAGTGATTCAAAGCAATGGTAAAGACAATGACTAAACAATCGAATCATATAGCAAAGACTTTTCATGAATAGTACTTTCAAGGCAAGCATCAATAAGTCTTGCATAAGAGTTAACTCATAAAGCAATAGATTCAAAGTAAAAGGCATTGAAGCAACTCAAAGGATGATTAAGTTTCAGCAATTGCTTTCAACTTGTAACATGTATATCTCATGGATAGTTGTCAACATAAAGCAATATAACAAGTGCAATAGGTAAACATGTAAGAATCAATGCACACAGTTGACACAAGTGTTTGCTTCTAAGATAGAAAGAAGTAGGTAAACTGACTCAATATAAAGTAAAAGAATGGCCCTTCGCAGAGGGAAGCATGGATTACTATTTTTGTGCTATAGCTTTTATTTTGAAAACATAGAAACAATTTTGTCAACGGTAGTAATAATTCATATGTGTTATGTATAAGACATCCTATAAGTTGCAAGCCTCATGCATAGAATACCAATAGTGCTCGCACCTTGTCCTAATTAGCTTGGATTAACACGGATTATCATTGCATTACATATGTTTCAACCAAGTGTCACAAAGGGGTACCTCTATGCCGCCTGTACAAAGGTCCAAGGAGATAGATCGCATTTGATTTCTCATTTTTGATAGATCTCAACTAAGGACATCCATACCGGGACAACATAGAAAACAGATAATGGACTCCTCTTTAATGCATAAGCATTCAACAACAGATAATATTCTCATAAGAGATTGAGGATTAGTGTCCAAACTGAAACTTCCACCAGGATTCATGGCTTTAGTTAGCGGCCCAATGTTCTTCTCTAACAATATGCATACTCAAACCATTTAATAATGATAAATCACCCTTACTTCAGACAAGACGAACATGCATAGCAACTCACATGATATTCAACAAAAGTGTAATAGTTGATGGCGTCCCCGTAAACATGGTTACCGCTCAACAAGCAACTTATAAGAAATAAGATACATAGCAACATATTCAATACCACAATAGTTTTTAAGCTATTTTCCCATGAGCTATGTATTGCAAAGACAAGGAATGAAATTTTAAAGGTAGCACTCAAGTAATTTACTTTGGAATGGCAGAGAAATACCACATAGTAGGTAGGTATGGTGGACAGAAATGGCATAGTTTTTGGCTCAAGGATTTGGATGCACGAGAAGAATTCCCTCTCAATACAAGGCTTAGGCTAGCAAGGTTGTTTGAAGCAAACTCAAGTATAAACCGGTACAGCAAAACTTACATAAGAACATATTGCAAGCATTATAAGACTCTACACTGTCTTCCTTGTTCTTCAAACACCTTAACCAGAAAATATCTAGACTCAGAGAGACCAATCATGCAAACCAAATTTTAACAAGCTCTATGTAGTTCTTCATTAATAGGTGCAAAGTACATGATGCAAGAGCTTAAACATGATCTATATGAGCACAACAATTGCCAAGTATCAAATTATTCAAGACAATATACCAATTACCACATGAAGCATTTCCTGTTTCCAACCAAATAGCAATTAACAAAGCGGTTTTCAACTCCGCCATGAACATTAAAGATCGAACTAAGAACACCAGTGTTCATATGAAAAAGTGGAGCGTGTCTCTCTCCCACATAAGCATGAATTTATTCAAACATAAACAAAAACAAAAGCAAACATACGCTCCAAGTAAAGCACATAAGATGTGACTGAATAAAAATATAGTTTCACTAGAGGTGACCTGATAAGTTGTCGATGAAGAAGGGGATGCCTTGGGCATCCCCAAGCTTAGATGCTTGAGTCTTCTTGAAATATGCAGGGATGAACCACCGGGGCATCCCCTAGCTTAGACTTTTCACTCTTCTTGATCATAGTATATCATCCTCCTCTCTTGACCCTTGAAAACTTCCTCCACACCAAACTCGAAACAAACTCATTAGAGGGTTAGTGCATAATCAAAAATTCACATGTTCAGAGGTAACACAATCATTCTTAACACTTCTGGACATTGCACAAAGCTACTGGAAGTTAATGGAACAAAGAAATCCATCAAACATAGCAAAACAGGCAATGCGAAATAAAAGGCAGAATCTGTCAAAACAGAACAGTCCGTAAAGACGATTTTTTATGGGGCA
Source organism: Lolium rigidum (assembly GCF_022539505.1). NCBI lineage: Eukaryota > Viridiplantae > Streptophyta > Magnoliopsida > Poales > Poaceae > Lolium > Lolium rigidum. The sequence continues at coordinate 75,053,763 of NC_061511.1, read as the reverse complement.
CTTAACTTGCTCAGATGAAAAAGCTCAAATTGAATGAAAGTTGCGTACATATCTGAGGATCACGCACGTAAATTGGCAGATTTTTCTGAGTTACCTACAGAGAATTCTACTCAAATTCGTGACAGCAAGAAATCTGTTTCTGCGCAGCAATCCAAATCTAGTATCAACCCTACTATCAAAGACTTTACTTGGCACAAAAATGCAATAAAATAAAGATAAGGAGAGGTTGGTACAGTAGTAACAACTTCCAAGACACAACAAAACAGTAACAAAATAAAGACATGGGTTATCTCCCAAGAAGTGCTTTCTTTATAGCCATTAAGATGGGCTCAGTAATTTTAATGATGCTCGCACAAGAAATAAGAGTTGAAGCAAAAGAGAGCATCAAGAAGAAAATTCAAAACACATTTAAGCCTAACCCACTTCCTATGAAAAGGTATCTTGTACACAAATAAATTCATGAAGAACGAAGTGACAAGCATAAGAAGGCAATACAAGCGCAACTTCAAAATTCTCAACATAAAGAGGGAAAACTTAATATTATTAAGATGCATATAACCATGTTTCCCTCTCTCATAATAACTTTCAGTAGCATCATTGATGAAATCCACAATATATCCATCACTTAAGACATTCTTATCATGGTTCATGTGCATAAAAGTATCATTATTTTTGGCATAAGAAAAACTCTTGTCATTAATAGTAATTGGAGCAGGATCATTATCAAGAATTTGAACATGGTAAACAAGTTGCATACTAAGGGAATGGTTTTTGGCAATCCCATCATAACTATGACAAGTTTCATAAGGTTAATTATAACATGTGTCATATCCATCTCTATAACGATTATCCAAACCAGAATGTATAATATCATCATTTTCACTAAAAGTAAAGGTCTCAAATATAGGATCTTCAAGCACAACATCCCCAAGCTTAGAGCTTTCAATATCAACGTTTGAGGGAACATGAATAGTGCTAACATCATTACTTTCATAATCAGTACCAAAGGGATTTCCAATATCAAAGGTAGTGTGCTCTTCCAAATCATGATCACTAATATGGGTAAAGGGCATAGGAAGATCATTGTACTCAGATTCATTATCATAATAATCATTAGGAGCAACATACTTGCGATTACCTATCGTTATCTCATACACGCGGGGATATGCCGTTACCTCTTTCTTTTTATTCCCCCTCTTCTTCTTCTTCTTCGTTCCCTTCTTCTTCTCATTCTCCTCGTTCCCTTCTTTAGGAGGGAGAGGCTTGATGGAAGGCTTCTCCACATAACCTGTTTTATTTCCAGAAACAATAGAAGAAACTTGGGAGGATTCCTCCTTTTCATTAATAAGTCCAAAACACACAGCGGTCCTATCATACTTTGGCAAAGTGTCATCTTCTAAAATATTTTGTATGTAACTATTTGTATGGCAATTATCAATGCAATAAGAAAGAAACCCATGCAGGACATCATCAATATCAAGATCGTTAATATCTAACAAAGAAATTTTTCTTGATAACTCTTCACACTTCGAAAATAAAGTAAGTTCATCATGCTGATTAGGAGTAATTTCATCATCACAATACAAATTTGCAGCACTTACGGGGTTCGAATTATCATTGGAGGAGCATTGAAAATTAAAATGACCCACTTTATGGCAAAGTTCACAAATAAAAGGATAGAGGGCACAAACTTTTTCACCAAGATCATCTAGAGCCCTAGACCACTTTCTAGTTTTTTTCATTCCTATGATGGATACAATATTCATCTTCGATTTCATTAATTCCACAAGGTCTATGCATTCCACAAAAATTAACATGCTTATAGGAAATAGCATTTTCAGAAGTTTGAACGTGTTCATTGCAATCATTAATAACAGCTTTCATCCTTCATGCAAGCATCTTTAAAAGGTTCATGATACTTATCAAAATTCTTCCTAGGCAATTCAAAATGAGAGGCAAAAGCTTTATAAAGATTTGCAACAACTTGAGAGTCAAGACCATAAGTAGCACTCATATTTCGAATTTTATCAGTATCCATAAAAGTTTCAATGCATTCATAAACATAATTTATACCTGACTCTCTACCTTTGTCGTTCTCCCAATCTTCAGCGTTCTCCTCAATCCGATCAAGAAGGTCCCTTTTAAAATCTTCTTTGTTGCGCGTGAATGATCCAGAACAAGTAGTATCCAACAAGGTTTTATCTTGAAAAGAAAGTCTTGCATAGAAATTATCAATGATGATATTACCAGGAAGCTCATGAATGGGGCATTTGAGCATTAAAGACTTCAACCTTCCCCATGCTTGGGCAATACTCTCTCCATTGAGGCCAGAAATTGTATATGCGGTTTCGGTCTTTGTGAATTTCACTTGGAGGGTAGAATTTAGAATAAAATAGAGGCACAATATCCTTCCAATCAAGAGAATGCCCATCCTTCAGCAGTTTATACCAATGCGCCGCTTTACCAGACAACGACATAGAGAATAATTTCTTCTTCACTTCATCCATAGAGATACCGGCACACTTGAATAACCCGCATAATTCATGCAAAGAGAGTAAATGATCTCCAGGATGGACAGTTCCATCCCCTTCATAGCGGTTATCCACAACACGTTCAATAATTTTCATGGGTATCTTGAAAGGAATACTTTCAGTAGGTGGATTTAAAATGTCACAAGCATTATTAGAGTTATCGCATATGGGAGATAAAGCATTATCAGAGCAAATTTTCTCCCCTAAAGATGGGAAGCTAAAAAGATCATGAAAACTAGCTTCCCCAAGCTTAGACTTCTCCATAGCATTAGCAGTAATTGCATTCATACTAATAACATTGCTACTAGCATGCAAATAAGGTTCCATAGGTTTTTTAATTTTCGCATCAAACAATTCTAACTCAGGAAAAAGATTAAAAAGCTCACCAAATTTTTTGTTGTTTTCCATTATGCCTAACTAGTGAAAATAAAAACAAGAAACAAAAAGATATAATTGTAGAATCTAAAGGAGATAGCTTCGAGCACTCACACACCGGCAACAGTGCTAGGAAATAGCTTAGTAGTCGGAGGATGTGAATACCTTTTACCTTACCTCCCCGACAACGGCGCCAGAAAATAGCTTGATGTCTACGCACGCTTCTATTCCTGTAGACAGTGTTGGGCCTCCAAGAGCAGAGGTTTGTAGAACAGCAGCAAGTTTCCCTTAAGTGGATCACCCAAGGTTTATCGAACTCAGGGAGGTAGAGGTCAGAGATATCCCTCTCAAGCAACCCTACAATTAAGATACAAGAAGTCTCTTGTGTCCCCAACACACCTAATACACTTGTCAGATGTATAGGTGCACTAGTTCGGCGAAGAGATAGTAAGATGCAAGTGATATGGATGAATATGAGTGGTAATAGCAATCTGAAATAAAGATGGCAGCGAGTAAACATGCAACATAACAGTAAATAAACGGAGTTTCAGTGCTTGGAAACAAGGCCTAGGGATCATACTTTCACTAGTGGACACTCTCAACATTGATCACATAACTGAATAAACAAATACTACTTTCTCTACACTCTCTTGTTGGATGACAAACACCATTCATTGCGTAGGGCTACAAGAGCTCCCTCAAGCCGGAGTTAACAAGCTCCACAACATTCGGTGTTCATATTTAAGTAACCTTAGAGTGCATAATAGACCATTGCAATTATACCGAGTACTAACATAGCATGCACACTGGTCACCGTCGAGCTATGAAAGGGGGAATAGATCGCATCAATACTATCATAGTAATAGTCAACTTCATAATCTACAAGAGATCACAATCATAGCTTATACCAAGTACTACATGATGCACACACTCGTCACCATTACATCATGAAGGAGGAATAGACTACTTTAATAACATCACTAGAGTAGCACATAGATGATATTCAACTAGATCACAAAGCTCATGATCACATAAAGATCACATGGGAGATAGAGATGAACCACATAGTTACGGTACAGCCCTTAGCCTCGATGGAGAACTACTCCCTCCTCATCATAGGAGACAGCAGCGGCGATGGAGATGGCGGTGGTGTCGATGGAGATGCCTTCCGGGGGCAATTCCCCGTCCCGGCGGCGTGCCGGAACAGAGACTTCTGTCCCCCGAATCTTGACTTCGCGATGGCGGCGGCTCTGGAAGGTTTTCCGTATCGTGGCTTATTCGTCTCGAAGATTTAGGTCACGACGACTTATATAGGCGAAGAAATGGAGTCGGAAGGGGTCTGGGGGTCCCACACACCAGGGGGGCGCCCCCTCCCCCCCCTCTGGCCGCGCCGCCATACTGTGTGGGGGCCCTGGGCCTCCCCTCTGGTGCCTCTCCGGTGTTCTGGAAGCTTCGTGGAAATATAAGATCGTGGGCCTTAATTTCGTCCAATTCCGAGAATATTTCCTTACTAGGATTTCTGAAACCAAAAACAGCAGAAAACATGAACTGCACTTCTGCATCTCGTTAATAGGTTAGTTCCGGAAAATGCATCAAAACGATATAAAGTGTGTATAAAACATGTGAGTATCATCATAAAAGTAGCATGGAACATAAGAAATTATAGATACGTTGGAGACGTATCAAGGGCAGAGATCCGCATAGCCCTTGCGAGGCCCACCGTTGACGCCGCCAGACAGCGCCCCTGCCCTATGGCACACGCTACCGCTGGAGGCCGAACTGACTAGGACTCTCCAGCCCACCACGCCGGGAAAGCTTCCATGGTAGCCGCACAAGAAGCCACGATAACTGCTAACACGAGAGGTCGTCGCCCCTATCTGATCCACCCCACTCCTCCGCAGGTAGACCAGGATCCAGATTGTCTAACATGACATAGAAACCAATGGCTCGTGGATGAGATATCTCGTGTTAAACCGAGATGGTGCACTATAGACTATTTCTCAAGTTTATGCTCTAGTGATTTAGGTATAGGGTGATCTTAGATCTTCACGTTTGTCCCTACCGCTAGAGGTGCAGGCACCACTTGTCCTCGATGCTTAAGCATGTGCTCAGCGTTTTTGCTTCCATTGTTTTGTTTCCTCTAGTTTAATTTTGTATCTTGCATGCTGAATATTCATGTTATGCCATCTTTGTTGGCCCCGTCATGGTCCGCATCACATGTTTTTTTTGATATGGAAGTTCTTCTGATCCTGTGTCGGGTTTACTTCTTGTCCTTCATGCAAAGGAAGTTCTTTGAACCTTGCATGTCATGTCTTAAGCCACCCGTTGTTTGTTATCTTTTCTATGTGATTCTCTGACTCCATATATGTTGTTGTGTTTCTTGTAGGCCAACGGATATCGAATGCTCAAACCCTTCTTACAATGAACAAGGGCTCACTCCAGTTGTCGGCCTCCCTGTGCCAACCAAAGAGCTTATCGTTCTCTGTTCTCTCCTCTTACCATGAAGAAGACAACACCCGCCACAGACAACCCCACCAAAAAAGCACAAAATAAGATCACCAGTCCTACTATGCTACCTATTCACCACCTCCACTAGTGTACGCATCGTCTATAGGGATTCGTAGCATAGAAAACAAAAATCTTACTGCAAGAACGAATAACAAGCCAAGATATAATCTAGTAGATGGTAGTAACAAGGTGAAGATCATCATACCCTTGAAGATCGCTAAGCGTTAACGAGATAAATCTTGTGGTTGATGTAGTCGATCACTTGCCGCTTGCAAAAGCGCGTAGAAGATCTTGACGGTGCCACAATCGGGCAGCACCTCCGCACTCGGTCACACATTCGGTGTTGATGACGACGTCCTTCTCCCTGTTCCAGCGAGCAGCGGATATAGTAGATCCTCCTCGGAATCCCGCCAGCACGACGGCGTGGTGACGGTGGTGGTGGAGATCTCGGCAGTGATTCGCCATAAATACCGCGGGAAAAGATGGAGGAGGGAGTGGCTAGGGTTTGGGATAGGGGGGCACTTGGGGCGCCGGCCTTGGGTGCCCTTGGGTGGTGTGGCTGCTGTGATGGCCGCACGCTCCCCTCTCCCTCTCTTTATATAGGTGGAACCTACTAGGGTTGCCCCAAAACCAATTTGAAGTCCAACTCTGAAAACTGCCATAAGGGGGAAACCTAGGGGAAGTGGGATTGCTCCCTTTCCTTCTCCTTTGGCCGGCCAAGGTGGTGGAGTCCACCATGGACTCCACCTTCCCTCTTGGTTGGCCGGCTAGGGTTGGTGGAGTCCATCCGGGACTCCACCTTCCATAGTGATTTATTCCGGAAGTTTCTAAAACATTCTAGCGCCTTCCATAAATGCACCGGATCATTTCCAAACTTGGAAAGTGTCTTCTTATATATGAATCTTATTCTCCGGACCATTCCAGAACTCCTCGTGATGTCCTGGATCCCATCCGAGACTCCGAACAACATTCGAACTCCATTCCATATTGCATATCTACTTAAAACGATATCAAACCTTAAGTATGTCACCCTATGGTTCAAGAACTATGCGGACATGATCGAGACTCTTCTCCGATCAATAACTAATAGTAGGACCTGGAGATCCATAATAGCTCCCACATATTCAACAATGACTTCGTGATCGAAAGAACCATTTACATCAAATAACAATTTCCGTTGTCCCGTGATATTTTACTTATCTGAAGTTTGATCGTCGGCATCTCCATACCTAGTTCAACCTCGTTACCTATAAGTACTCTTTACTCGTACCGTGATATGATATCCCTTGTGAACCAGTCACATGCTTGCAAGCTAATTGGATGTCATTCCACCGAGAGGGCCCAGAGTATATCTATCCGTCATTAGGATGGACAAATCCCACTATTGATCCATGTGCCTCAACCCTATACTTTCCGAACACTTAATGCCACCTTTATAACAACCCATTTACGAAGTAGTGTTTGGTCTCATCAATGAGTCCATCCGGTGTAGGTGATTAACACGATCTCATGGTCGAAGGATTAAGTTACTATGTATTTTAAAGCTTGAAGCATAATGAACTAAATAACTTGATCATATGCTACGCCTACTATGGGTGTATGTCCATCACATCATTCACCCAATGATATGACCTTGTTATTAATAACATCTAATGTTCATGATCATGAAACTATGATCATCTATTAATCAACAAGCTAGTTTAACAAGAGGCTTACTAGGGACTCTTTTATGTTTACAAAACACACATGTATTAATTTTTTCGGTTAATACAATTATAACATGGGCTGCAAACATTTATCATAAACACAAAGATATAATAATAACCACTTTATTATTGCCTCTTGGGTATATCTCCAACAGTCTGAAGTTTATCGAACATATTTGGAACACTGAAGAGGTGATACGTCAAATCCATATATATTCATTCTGAAGTTTGATGTCATATTTCTGATGTTATTTACCGACTTCATTAATTATTTTGGCAATTGTACTGATAATGACCACGAGAATAAGAACTCTTTATACGTAATTTCTGGAACGAGAAAAATTGGGTAAGTTTGGAATCCCTTTTGGAAGCATACGAGGAAGGAGCCAGCCGAGGCAAAACCTGTGAGTTCTAAAACCACTTGGCATTGAAAGGTTCACCCGTGTGAGGAGGTCTCTTGGGCACACCATGTGTCCGCCGTCATCGATTTTGGCCAAGTGACGCAGTCAACCATAAAATCACCCTCTTATTTACACGTCATATTTCCCTGCTACGCGAACACCAGAGAACTATATGTAAAACCAAAGAAACACATACTACTGCAGCTAGGACAAGATTAGAGGAGGGTCCTCACCAGAATCATTGTCTGAGGCATCTTCACCGCCCTCATCGACACCAAGATCGCGACCCCGTAGGTCGGGGCTAGACAATGTGGTACTCCTCCATGCATAGGGAATAGTTCACAATGACTATTGGTTTATGGTAGAAGCTTGTATCATATCTCGCTATGTGCTTCGCTGTGTATAGATTAACTGAGTTGTCTTATCTGAATATAATCAGTTTTATGTATCTTTGATGGTGGATCCTTGTTCATGTGATGTATTTTTCTATGCACTTCTGTAGTATGGTTGGTTGTGAGATATTTATATGTGCATATTGTTTGCTCTGTTGTTGGTACTAGATATGATGTTATGATCAATTTAGATGATAAACAGTAGCGGGCGCAATGTGTAAGATGGGGTCAATTTTTTTTTTTGAGAATTTCTCTGTATTCATATCACGAAAAGATACAAAGTTGTTGACCCTTACAACCACAGAGAAACACAAACACAAAGGACCAAGAACACCTAGAACACCCTAAGACCACCATAACCCATGAAGATCTCCGGAGCCCTGTGTCATCATCCCATAATCTTGAGAGAAGACCTCTGCAGCAGAAGAAAGAACTACAACCAAGCGCAAGCAGGTCATCATCTTCGACCACGGTACAATTGCCACCACGCTGCTTCCTAATTCCTTGACACCAGTGCCGAGAAGGCATGGACACCAATCCAACACGCCTGCAGCAGCCGTCGCCATCTTTGGCTTTGAGAACAGCGAAAAGTGTCCCTTCCGGAAGGGAGGGAACTCGAGTCAACCGACCGAATCAGCACCGCGGCCGGGCCATCCGCCCGGGCAAACCAGGAACTCCCTCCAGCATCAGCGCCGAGGAAGAAGAAGAACAACAACAGCAAATCATACCGAGAAGGAGGAAGAAGGGTCTTTCTCCCACCAGCAGAACGCTCAACCATCTGGCCGATTTTGGTGTCGACACGTCGAACCGCCTCCTCCCCTCACCACCAAGGCCGGCCGGAAGAAACTGCACAATGTGAAAGCCGCAAACCACCAGAAGAACACAAACCCTAAAAAGGAAGATAGTGGCGCCATCTCCTTCCTCTCCCTCGCCACCACGGCCGGCCAAGGAGAAGGCAACAACATCAGCACTCCTCCGACTCCAGAACAGACTCCGCAAACTCCACGACAGGGTCGAAATTCGACGTGCCCGGGGAATCCACCCTCTCCCGATCCGCAGATCAGAGAGGAAACCAGGCCAGCAGCTCGCCGGCGCCGCCACAAGTGGCCTTGCCGAGATGGGGATCGAGCTCCAGCATCCTTATTCCGACGCGACGTCGCCTCCACCATCTTGACGCCGTCCCAGTACAGCGAGCGAAGTCTAGGCCGGGCGCTACCCGGCGCAGCAGAGGGAGGCCCCCCGCCGCCGCCACGCCACCGGGGCTTTGCCCGGCGGCGCCACCGGCGGGAGGAGGGGGTGTGGTGGGGGCTAGGGTTGGAGTCTTCTGCGGAGTTGATCCCACACCTAAGGATCTGACTATACAGTTTTTGCATGTTTTTAAGATGGGGTCAATTGAGGTGTGCAATTAGCCCAATCATAGAAAGGTTAAAATGTGTCTGATGGTAGTTTCTTGAGTCGGATCGTTAAGGATAAAAGGGTATAGGTATATCTTCCTTAGTTCCTCGACATATGCTCACGTGGATGCGGACTGTGTGAATTTATGGACTCTGATGTCTATATAGATGTTGTCATAGTTTTTTTCAATCACAATGTTTGCGTGCATGAATAAATCATTACTCATATCTATGCTTTGTTTTCTGTGTCAGTGTATATATGAGAGATATGTGAAGTGAACCCTAGAACACTGTCAGTTTCCTCCATAAGAAACCTTGTTTACTTTGCACTACGTATATTTATATTTTCCAGTTTTATTTAATACTAAAAACAAAAATACATTTATCTTGTTATCTTAGATCTTTTCAGCTCATATAATACTATGTAATTAACATCTACACTTGTACCTGTTGGGGTCGGTAATATATTTCTTTACTTTAATTTACAGGTTTCTAGATGGAGATAAGATTCTTTACCCTCGTTGATCCATAAACACAGAATCACTATTCCAGAGAAAACTAACGCTATCAACAGCACTTCACATTGGGACTCCCAACTGATATCACTCATTGCAGATATATAAATTAGATTTTTAATCACCAAATCATTTTGACGAAAGGAATTTGGGTGGTGTACTCTTTTGATCCAAAGTACTGCATTTATAAGAAAAGATTTTTGAAAATTACAGTCGTACAAGAACCCAAAACTTGCAAACTAAAAGGCATAATTATTTTAGCTTTTCCGAGGAGCATGCTTGGGGGAGCTAGATAGCAATTCGGTTGGATCCGTTTCTTTCCAAAATTCCCACAAATTAGGCTATAGAGAGCCATATAGCATACTACGTTGCAATTGCTTTAACAACACTAATTAACATGTGCTCATATGAATATATATACATAAATCATTGATTCTAAGCGACTACTGGTCTAAACCTTTTTCTTGAACATGTCCATATCTATATCTTTTTTAGGTGGTATATTTAGTACTACTTCTAACATAAAAAATTCAGTTGCTGACCAAAAGAAAACTCAACTTATTGTTGAATGTGGACTTGAATGTGGACACTTGTAAACAATGTCATTGTCCTCTAAAAAAATGCCATTATGTGTGTCACCCCTTTTTTTTTTGTTGAGTATTGGAAATGCTAATGTCAAGTTCATACTTCAGTACCAATGTATATAGACGAGTACATAAGGAAATGTAAGCTATTATTTTGTTTAAAGTCCTTCTCTTGTGGAGAGACGATATAAAGTATTTTCTCCTAGATGGGATCTTAGATGTGAAGAAGCGTGCCAATATGCCTTCTACAGCTAATGCCAAGAGGGAAAGAAAAAAACAAAATCAAAATCACATGTAGACCTGGAGTCAAAAAGAGAATCTATAAGCTGGCTAACTACAACCCTAGAAATGTGCCTAATGTTGGGGAGAGTATTTAGGGCCTTGTTCCTTAGAACATTATTAACAACTTCTACAGTACTTCAAAGATTTTTTTTATCCAAATACCACCTATATTTCAACTATTTATGTAACTACCAGTGCTAATAGTTTTCTATCAAAACATCTAAAAAATGTAAATATGAATTATTAATTAATTAAAGTATGTATATGTCATTTCAAACGTACAGATTGTTATATATGCATGATCAATACCCACAAAGTTCCCGCTATTACATGAGCACAAATAACTAATGAAAGTACTTCAATGAGAATTTGTGTTGCATAATTAAGTTGTCGTAATAAACTAGGTAATGTAAGTTTGTTATTTCCAAAATCACTTCATATATATGTACTCATCTTGTCCACCAACAACCCAGTTTATTTAAAAGTCATACCCAGTTCCCAAAACATTTCATGTGATCAATAATGACTTCCAAGATCTATTGGCTATTGCTAATTCTAATATGAATGGAAGCAGTAACACAGAGTTATTTTACACTTAGAAGATTCCAGCATTCCATATGCACAGACATACAAATAAATTAGCCGCCTTGTTAAACTATTTGCAACAAGTCAACACACATCAGGATACCTTCCAAATGGTGCAAGACCTACACTACACACATCTCGTAGTACAATCTCTCTGACAGCAGGAAGCATTTTCTTCCAGCATCTCTCTCTCTCTCTCTCTCTCTCTCTCTCTCTCTCTCTCTCTCTCTCTCATTAAGCGGCACAGACACACAACCTAGAAGACACTTTTTCCAAAGCATCTCACTTCCATCCCATGTCCGTCTCCTCTCTCTCTCCCTCTTGTCTTCATGTCCACTGCAAGGTATGCTCGGAACTCAGAACTACTTGCCAACATATCAAGCTAGCTCAGAAAAAAGAAAGTCCGTTTCGGCATAGCTAAATTCATGCACTATCTCTAGCTACAATTCTCTGCACAATTTCCTGTATTCATGGTGGATGGCAGTGTGTGACAATAGAGTTAGTTGGAACCCTAACAATGGGGAATTGGTGATCTCATGATATATGCATCTTCTTCTCCAGTGATTGGCAGCAAGACCATGAGATAGGGAAGAAGATCAAGCGGGAGTCATCAGCATCTGAGACTGGCCGGATGATGGCGGCGCGGAGGAGCAGCAGCCTGCCTACGGCGGGCGCCGGGCCTGGGTCGGCCCCATCGTTCAACACGATGACTCCTTGTGCAGCGTGTAAGCTGCTCCGGCGGCGTTGTGCGCAGGAGTGCACTTTCTCACCCTTCTTCTCGCCGATGGAGCCGCACAAGTTCGCCTCGGTTCATAAGGTCTTTGGTGCCAGCAACGTCTCCAAGATGCTCCTGGTAATGTAATCCCCATGGCCAACTCTCTCTAACTAATTCCCCCCTTTCCCTTTTGAGATCGAACAATGAATTGATTTTATGCCGTTGATGGTAAAGAGATGCAGCTTAATTGATGTCACATGTCAGAACATTTTTATTACTTAAGATGGTGTTTTCCGGAGTTTCATTTGTGATACTCTCACAAATCACAAGTCACAAGTCAGAACTCAGTAGTCAATGAAGTATTACATGTTCTGGTAGATCCAAACCCTAAATTCCAACGAATCTCCTCTCGTCCCATTCTGTTTAGAGATCAGTCACTAGATATTAATGTTTAAACTGAGTGTCATTTTTGCATCTTTTGTTTATAACAAATGAGTGTTAGACTAGAAAACTTCTCAATACAATTTTTTCTCACAAATTCCAAACTGCCGATCAAAGCCTTTCCCCACTTTCCACTTAAGACAAGTGTGCATCATTATGGGATTTTTAAATAGAAAGATTGATCGTACATAAGTACCATTTCAATTTCTCACCTGCAGTAATCTATTTCGGATTTCGGTTTCGGAAATATTTTGATCAGAACAGAAATTCATTGAATTTCATGTTTTCGGTTTGCATTTGGACCAAAGGACCGAAATTTTCACTTGAAGTTGACTGAAATCCAACAAAATCTTGATGATTTTTTTAAAATTAATTAATTTAATTACTACAGAAATGGCTGAAATATTTTGATCAAACGGCAAATATGTACTGACATTTGGTGAATTTATTTGAAAGTAACAACCTCGCGACTCATCCTGCATCAGCTTAGGCGTGCTTTGATAGCCTTTTGAGCTTTATATCACATTTTCATTTTTTTATTTTTTGTCCAATTTATGCGGCTGTGTGCATGTTATGCGGAGCTAGTACGTGTAAACTCTTTGAATTGTATCATCGCGATACAAACTTTTGAGTATTAAATCATCCTTTATCGAAAAAGATGAGCGGTGCTGGTAAAAAAATGCTTGTTTGTTACGGAGTAATTAAGTTGCAAGTTTGCAACTACTGATCCGTATGAAATCAGCACAAGTTGAACCAAAGTTTTTTTTTCTTCCACAAATTAATGCAGGAGGTGCACGAGAGCCAGCGCAGCGACGCGGCGAACAGCCTGGTGTACGAGGCGAACCTGCGGCTTCGTGATCCCGTGTACGGCTGCATGGGCGCCATCATCACCCTGCAGCAGCAGGTGCACGCCCTCGAGGCCGAGCTCGCCGGCGTCCGCGCGGAGATCACCAAGCACAGGTACCGCCCATCTGCCTCCGCAGCCGTGAATGTGCCACCCTCTTCGCACGCATCCCAGCTCCTCGCTGCGTCGGCAGCAGGAGGCCAACGGCAGGCTGAATCGTCCTTGGGAGTGGGCGTCGCTGCTGTGGCAGGGCCTGTGGCTTCCGCGTCGTCGTCGACGACGGTGTACGCCGCCGCGTCGAGCTCCACTGACTACAGCTCCATCACGCATGAAAATGTTCCATATTTCGGTTGAGGTTGTGCTAGCCTTAATGGAGAGTTTCTTGGTTGTAATTTTGTTGCCTCTTCCTTTTATGTAGACCTTGTGAAAATATTGGAATAAAAAGGCTTTTCCTCGAAAATATTGGGAACCCTGAGAGAGAAGCACTGATTTCCTTTTTTTTTTTTTTTTTTTTTTTTTTTTGAGGGTTTAAAACGGCTTTATTCATCGAAAGAAATAGTATGAGGTACATGATCAGGGGGGTTCAAAAGCCACAGACGGCGCCCCACAACATCAGAAACAGCATTGCGAGCAAGCATGTGCGCCTCTGTATTATTCTTTCTACCTTCGTGACAAATTTGTACCTCATCGAAAGCCGCTTTCCTTGCCTTGATCTCCTTTATAATTATACCGTACTTTCCCATAGATGAAGCCATCACACTCTGCACCACTTCTAGACAGTCTGAAGCTAGACAAATACGCTGCAGTTGTAGATCTTGAGCCAGTGACAAACCTTCAGCACACGCCATCGCCTCCAGGATCGCAGGGTCAAAAACCCCGTCAATCACCCTAGTTGAAGCACCAACAAAAACACCCTGCTCGCTTCTACACAAAGCACTCACTGATCCCCTTGTTCCAGTACGCAAGACAGCAGCATCAACATTAATCTTCATAAAGGATGGAGGTGGTCGTATCATTTTGGTTGATGAAGTGCTTCTACTTGCCTCCACCTTACTTTCCACCTTTGCTGGTATCAGCTGAAGATCTTTGAGATAAGATTGAATGAAACCAAAGGTAGTCATAGGACTTTGAAACAATTCTTCATGGAGAGCCTTTCTTCTAGCTGTCCAGATCGCCCACAGGCTCACAACAACAGTGGTGAAATCCTCATGACTCATGGATTCATTCAACATGAAGAGCCATTGCTTTGCATCAGGTATTTCGTTTACTGAGATATGCTCCACAAGACCCTCATCCATGAGTGCCCATACACTTCTAGCCAAAGTGCAACTCAATAAGGAATGACGCCAAGAATCAGTGGTCGCATGACAGAGCTGACAACCAACTGTGGTGGACATGTTGCGCTTATGTAGAACATCAGCCGTTGGAATAGAGTGGCGTGCCAACCTCCATAGGAAAACTTTAATTTTTGATGGCACTTTCAACTGCCACAGTTTAGTCCATGCCCCTTCTTCTTCCTGAATATTGGAGATACCCGCTTGATGATCCAACCACATCTCTCTCCTCCTTTTTATCGAGTTGATCATACGATAGGCCGATCTAACAGTGAAACTCCCACTCTTCTCAAAAAACCATGCCCATTCATCATCAAAAGGTATCGAACTCAAAGGAATCGCCTGAATATACTGAATATCCATCGGCAGGAAATGGGCTTGTAACTTTGCTTGATCCCACGAAGCCGAGGTATGATCAATGAGCTCCGAAACTTTTATAGGAGAGTTTGTCTTTCTTACGGAGTAAGGTCTGAGCCATTCCTCACGTGGTATCCAATTATGCTCCCAGATTTTTGTCAGTTGTCCATCACCAATACACCGGATCAGGCCTTGACGTAGGATACCAACGCCCTCATGCACAGCCCTCCAAACCTGCGATGGGGAGCCTCCAAGAGAAGCTGACAGAAGATCACCTTCAGGAAAGTAGATCGCTTTTAGAACCTTTGCACTGAGACTCTCTGGTGTAGTCAGAATTCTCCACGCTTGACGAGCAAGGAGCGAAAGATTAAACAGTTCTATATCCTTAAAACCCATACCTCCACAATTTTTTGGTTGTGTCATAACGTCCCATGAAACCCATGCAGGTTTTCGGGCCCCATCTTTGCTTCCCCACCAAAACTTTCTGATGATAGCATTGATGTGTTCACATAGGCCTCTGGGCAATTTGAAACAAGACATCGAAAAGGTTGGGATTGATTGAACGACAGACTTAATAAGTACCTCCTTCCCTCCGACCGATAGGCATTGCTCGATCCATCCCTGTACTTTCTTCCAAATGCGGTCTTTCAAGTATTTAAAAGCCCCACTTCTTGATCGCCCAACATCTGAAGGCATACCCAAGTATCTCTCATTTAGAGATTCATTCATGACCTCAAGAATAACCTTGCAGTTTTCTCTCACCGCATTAGGACAACCTTTGCTGAAAAAAATGGAAGATTTGTCCCTGTTTATACGCTGCCCCGAAGCTTGGCAGTAAGCTTCTAAGGTTGATGCCACGTCGTTAGCACCTTCTGAACTTGCTTGAAAGAAAAGGAGACTATCGTCCGCGAATAACAGATGATTTATAGATGGCGCCGAATTCGCCACCTTGAGTCCCTCTAGTCGGCCTGTGCTACCTCTGTGTTGAAGCAAACACGACAGTCCCTCTGCAGCAAGCAAGAACAGATAAGGAGACAGCGGGTCTCCTTGACGAATACCTCTTGAGGGTTGAAAAAATTCTGTCTTCTCTCCATTAAATAAGACTGAAAAAGAGACTGACCGAACTCCCCTCATAACTGAATCTATCCAGTTTTGCCGGAAGCCTAAACGTTTCATAATGGATTCCAAATAAACCCACTCCACCCTATCATAGGCTTTCATCATGTCCAACTTTAGAGCTCCAAAAGCTCTATTCCTGACTTTCTTCTTCTTCATGAAATGCAAGCATTCATATGCTGTTATTATATTATCTGTTATCAGACGACCAGGGACAAACGCGGACTGCTCATCGGATATAATCTCTGGAAGTACTAGCTTCAAACGATTTGCCTGTACTTTTGATGCAATTTTAAACAAAACATTGCATAGGCTAATTGGCCTAAATTGGGACAATTGACTTGGGCTTGCTACTTTCGGAATGAGTACTAGCAAAGTGGAATTAATACTTGCTGAATCATCCTCTCCTATTAAAATGCGCATTACAACCCTCGTAATTTCCTCTCCACATAAAGCCCAGTGTCGCTGAAAGAAATGTGCTGGAAAACCGTCTGGCCCAGGAGCCTTGGATGGAAACATTTGAAACAAGGCCGTTTTGACTTCCAGTTCAGTATATGGGAGTCCTAACATCTCATTCATTTCCTCTGTGACTTTGGTCGGTACACAGTCAAGAACCTCCTGCATATTAGACACCCCTTCCGATGAATACAAATTTTGATAGAAAACTTTGGCCATGTGCTTCATCTCCTCCTGATCTTCAGTTAATGATCCATCACTGCGAGTCAACTGTGATATAAAATTCCTTCTCCTTCTACCATTCGATCGGTTGTGAAAAAAATTTGTATTCTTATCCCCTTCAGAAAGCCACTGAATTCTTGACCGTTGTTTCCACATGATCTCTTCCCGATGGTTTAACTCCACTAACCGATCTTGTATTTTAATCTCATCTCTAGATGGACCAACTCTAGTAGGAACAGACCTCAATTCCTCCAGCTTTATTTTCAGAGTACGCAGCTCATGTCTAACACTGCCAAACGTGTCTCTGTTCCAACTATTCAGGGTTGACGTCAGATTTTCTAGTTTTGATTGGACATCTGCCAAGCAAGTGCTCTCTCCCGCATTCTTCCAGGCTTGTTCCACCACTGAATAAAATTCTGCATGTGTCTCCCACATCAGTTCGTACCGAAACTGTTTGTTTTGCCTAGGTACTATATCAGTCCTCTCGGGCGACAACAAGATGGGGCTATGGTCTGAGCAAGCTGCTGTAAGATGTCGAAGAGTAGCGAAAGGAAAACGACTGCTCCAGCTCGGTGAAACCAGGGCTCTATCGAGCCTAACTCTACAGTAATGCCCTCCCGCCACTTTCTTCTCGAATGTCCAGTCAAGGCCGATATAACCAATATCACATAACCCGCAGATATCAACTGTTTCTCTAAATTCCCGCATCTGACTTTCATTTCGATCGCTTACACTTATATGTTCTTCCCGCCTGAGAACCTCATTAAAATCGCCTATACAAACCCATGGAAGATCCGAGTCAGCTTTGACATGCAACATCATTTCCCATGTTTTGTATCTCATATTTCTATTCGCATCGCCATACCAACACGTGAGGCGCCAAGGATCCCCACCATGCTCAGAAACTACGGTATCAATGTGATATTTAGAGAATTTTGTGACTGTAAGATTGATATCACTTTTCCAAAAAATGCACAAACCTCCACTCCTTCCCGAACTACTCACTCCATATGCATTGTCAAAACCAAACGTACGACTTAGAGCTTCAACTCTTTTCTTGTGCACTTGGGTCTCCACCAAACACAGAACCCGAACGGCAAACTGTTTCGTGAGATCACGAACTTCTCTAACTGTCGCGTCGCTGCCAATCCCGCGACAGTTGAGACTCAAAGTATTCATTGATCCCGGCGGTACCCCCCGAGGGAGCCCGCCGATCCAGAATTTGTATTGTTCATCCCCTGACCTCCTGTGTTATCACCCTCCAGAAGTGCTATTTTACTTCTTTTTGGATCTCGTTTAGGTGGCGGACTCGGTGGAACATTAGTCAATGAGAGCTCCGATCCTTCAAACTTGTTAAGAATCTCTCCCACCTTTCCACTATTAATGTCACCAGGTACTACTTCCGGTGAAGGCAATGCACCCCGTTTGCGGTTCAGGTCTAGTAATGGATCATCCTCCAACATATCCTCAGTCTCTTTGTCAGATTTATTTCCTTCCCAAAAGCCTGGATTACCACCCTCACGGCCCCTACCCCGGCCACGACCTGATCCACGTCCTCTGCCACTTCCAGGCGTCCTCGAGCCCGGGCGCCAGTTGAAGCTTGCCTTCAGATCCTTAAATACTTCAGCCTCCAGTGCATGGATACCATCACCGTGCTCCTTGCTAATGTGGCCCAGCATGCCACAAACTGAACACCAATCAGGGATACGTTCGTATTTAACAAAGAAAAGTTCCCTCTTGCCATCACGGATGATCGAAACCACCACTTTCAGCTGCTTGCGTACATCGATCTTAACTCGGACCCTATAAAAGTTTCCGACGAAATCTACCGACGGAGGCTCCTGCTCCACATATTCTCCAACCTTGCTTGCCAAAGTTTTCACAAGACCTTTATACCCCACTGGGAGATCGTGGATTTGTATCCACATGAGAATTGTATTCAACTCTATAGTCGACGGTTTTGTGAATCCATCATAGGGAGCGATCAGCACTGATTTCCTAGGCTGTAGTACTTGCAAAGTCCATGTTCATGCCGACATGCATAGGAATATGAATTAACAATTAATTGAGAAGGTTGAGCACATGATACTCCATATGAGGTGGGTTTGGTTGACTGCATTTGGATCGCTGCATATGCATTGCTTGGGACTCTCCTCACATGCTTGTCTGTGTATTTCATTATACGCTACTCTTAAGTTTTTCTCATTTGTGTAGCATGAATTAGAAACGGGGCTCATATAGTCATGTGAACCGCTTCATTTGGACAAGTGTCTTACTGCATTACACTTAAACGGCAAGTTCACTCTGTACATAAATGTTGATAGAGTAGAGACGTTTGGAGTACCACTTTTCAAAGTCCTAAAGTGTAAGATCTTCTGTGGCGTGTGCATTGGCGTGCGCTGAGAGTCTGCTTGACTGGATGTGCTTCTCACCTGCTATTGAGCGGCTTGGGAAGGCATTTGGTTTTTTGGATGATGTGAGTTGGTGTATTGTCACCCCCTTCATTCCACTGTAGGTTTAGCGAGGTGGCTTCGAGGTTGATCTTTTGTATTGCTCTTGTAAGGTGTTGTGAATAATCTAATTTTAAAAAGCCGTGTGCATCCCTTGGATGCAGAAGCTGGGGTGATATTCCCCCATTTCGAAAAAAAAAGTGCAAGATCAGATATAATATACAATCTTAATATACCATAGAAGATAATCAGAAAAAAAATATTACAACAAAACCTTGCAAAACAAATCCACTTTTCTATATACAGAACAACTGAGCTAGTATAATTTTCACATGACTACTCAAAAAGTCAAAATTAATGTTGATGACGCCAATCCCATGAGACCTGTATTTTGTGAACAGAGTACAATTTAGAACGTGGAAGAAAACTTCATATCTGAGAACTATGAATGGCCTCTGTGAAGTGCAGTACACTCACCTGAGAAAATCTCGAGGTATTTAATTCCAATGACCTACCTCTAATGGATTTTAGCTCCTAAGCTCAATTGCAGCTGTTTTTCAGAACGTTTTAATCACACTAGAGCACCAAACAAGTCACACTTCTGAACAGTTCGGTTCAGAGACTGCAGAAGGCCAGCTAGTGCATTCATGATTAGTGAACGTGCAAAGTGCTCTCCAAATAGGAACCATCATTTTGATAGCAGGACGGGATGTCCGCAACTTATGCTTTACTGGATCAGTGAGATTTATCTGAAGCATCTAAATTTTTACCTGGAAAACTAACTTGAGTTCATCTTCATCACGCAGAAGCAACTCCAGTAACAAGTCACTGGTGTCACACACTCATTCAGTAGAGGCTTTAGAATCTTGCCAGTGGACACAAAATGATGAACAACTAATCCACTAAGAATCATACATTTTAAATTTAGTGTAAGAATCAATAGCTAGAACCGGAGTTCCAATAGCATTGCTACTATTTCCTATGCAAGAATTCTGAAGCAAAACACTTGAGCAATATTTACTAAGTTTGGAACAGAGGATGGTGTTTGGCAACAACTACTGCGGAAAAAGTATGTTGGCTCAAAGACGATCTCCCAGGTTCTTTGGAAATCAGGCGATTCACACTTTTGGGCTGACATCATGGCAACTAAAAAGCATTTTTTTTCCATTTGGTTCTTTCTCCATTAAGAATGGGACGGAGATACAGTTCTGGGAGGATAAATGGTTGGGACCAACCACTCTTTGTGAACAGTATAGTTCGCTATAAATGGGATACCTTGCAGAAGGCGTTGGAATCTTCCCCTCCCTCTATGACGTTTAGACGTGATCTTATATTCTTATTGGTCCCAGACTAGATGCTTGGAACGAACTGCTTCAAGAAAATACAAGGAATTATGCAGCCATGACATGTTCACCCGTTCTAATTTCTGAATAAGCGAAACATTTAAGCCTGTCTTGTCTTGTAGAAACAAAATCAACAATTGGACATCAGCTTTTTTACACAATTTGATAGACACAACTCTGACTAGTCTTAGACCAATAACTAGGCAATATTAACTAGACAGCTTTTAAAATACATATCTGAAATTTTTGTTCATTCACTTAACCTCCTTCTCAATATCTTGTACTGATTTACAACAGAAGCGTACCATCCCCAACAACAATGGGCAGAAAATTGCGAGAGACAAAATGACTCCAACATACAACAGTGGGACACGTGTTCTGCTCATGTTAACCAAAATCTCATGGATATCAACTCTCTTGTCACCGCAATGCATTAGTGACGGCACCAATGTAACTAAGACGAAACCAGAAATCGTCCACGATTCGCAGGGGAGGATCTAGATGGTGTTGTGGGTGTACCGTGAAGTTGTGAAGGTCACTGAGCAAAACGTCTATAGAGCTTGAGATCAACGGTGTGCATCAACAGTTGTGTAGAGCTTGACATCTGCTCTCGAACCAATCACACGTTAACAACCAATCTTGCATCTGGGCATTCTCTTTGGGCTGACATAGTATATACTAATAAGAACAAGTAGCTGGATTTCTTAACATGCCAAAGTCTGTTAACAAATCAAAGTGCAATAATCATATCGGAGACTAGATGCTTGATATAACAATGGACTTGCTCAGAAGTCCAAATTAACTAGACAGATGAGAAAGCAAGTGGCTTATTCAGATATTGCGTCGAACAGGTCAGCATCCGCGGACGAGAGGAGGGTGGTTTCCAGAGAAACCGAACCTGCGGGAAGAGATGGGCGAGGAGGCGCGTCTCCATTTTGCGAACATGCGCTGCCATCGAGAAGGAATCTTGGGACGATACCTCCGTGGGCCACCTTTCCGATGTGCCATTTCTAGTCTTGTGGTGGTCATGTGGCAAATAATAGACACTTTGGAAAAAAGTGTGGCAAATCATAAAATATTTCTGCCGAGCAAGACCTCGCCGCATCTTCTCCCCGCGCGCGGTCGCTGGTGTGCTGCTACCTCGGGCCGCCACGACCTCCCAAGAAAGTGAGGCGGGTTAAAATTTCTAGTTGTTCGGGTCATAGGCTTATTGGGATTTTATCATTTTATACATACTTTATGCTATGTTTGAAGTAAACTTTAGACACGTCATTTAGTGAAACTTCAAAAGTTTGATTGCCAAAAGTTGTTTGAATATTTAGATTAGAAACTTGAAAATTTGTTTGAATATTCAGATATGAAAGAAAAAAAACCAAAAAAAATTCATTAGTGCTGGTCATAGTTACATTTTAGACTGTCAATATCCAAAACTTTTTAGTGTTTAGATTTAGTCTGCCAGTCTCCCACAAGCTCGCAGGTTCAATTATTTTGCTTATTCAGAAATCACAACATGCACATGTCATGGCAGCATAATTTGTTGTGAAGTCATCAATCATCTTTGAATTACGCTCTTACTGTTGCTCTTGCTTGTCACCTTCCTACTTAATATTTCACTGTCAAATGCAAGACGATCATTGTTGGAAACTAGTAGGTTATCTTTTGGATGTAAGATGACCAGTTTAGATAGTCAAAATGGGTGGATGCTTTAGCTGTCGAATGCACTCATCACCAGTTATTCAAGTGTGAACTGACCCAAATAAAGTAGGGGCGTAACTGCCTACTAGCAGAGAGGGTATAGCCACACATGGTGTCATTAGCAAGCAATTTCTTCTGAACAAAAAGTCCTTATGTTATAGAGGTTATTTGTTTTCCTTTGGTGGGGAACAAGAGAAACGTCAATAATCAATTGATTCATCTATTTATCACTGGCTGTGAGATCACGATATATTGTAAGAGGATTCAATTTGCGATAGACTCAACAGTTTTCTTTTGGAGAAAGTTCTAGCAATATAGAGTAAAACAAGACCCTGTTCCTAGTGGGTAAGACCTTGCAGTTGTTAGTTGCAGATCAAGTTACTGAGCAATATTGTTTATGATTTTGTTTATGCATTATGAAACTCCTTTTTGCTTGAAGTACTTTATATTGTTACTCTCAGAAAGGCTGAGTTGAACTAAATCATTTCACTGCTACGTGTGCTTCATTCTTTTGCGAAATTAGTGAACATTGCTCAACTGGTTTCCTTCAGAATTCTTTCGTCGGAAATACTATTAGCCAGGCTACTAGAACTGGAGTTCCAGCTATTGATTTCTTACATTAAATTTAAAATTTATGACTTTTAGTGGAAGAGTTTATCATCATTTTTTGCCCATTGGCAAGATTCTAAAGCCTCTACTGATCAAGTGTGTGACGCCGGTGACATGTTACTGGAGCTTGGTTGTTCTTCTGCGTGATGAAGAGGAAGTCAAGCTAGTTTTCCATATAAAAATTTACATGCTTCGCATGTACACTTAGTTGGTGGATAAATCTCACTAATCCAGTAAAGCTTAAATTGCAGATTTCCCGTCCTGCTGTCAAAATTATGGGTCCTATTCAGAGAGCACTCTGTACGTTCACTAATTCTGAATGCACAAGCCGGCCTTCTGCAGTCCCTGAACCGGACTATTCAGAAGCTGTGACTTGTGTGGTGCTCTAGTGTGATTAAAACGCTCAGAAAAACAGCTGCAATTGAGCTTAGTGGCTAAAATCAGGTAGAGGCAGGCCATTGGAATGAAATACTTCGAAATTTTCTCTGGTTAGTATTCTGCACTTCACAGGTTCTCAAGTGGAGTACGTCACATTAAAGATCAGTTGAGGTTAAACAGGCGCCCACACAGAGTTGCATTCCGGATAGAACCGATATGCTAGTACACGTGGTCAGAAACCTCGGGCGGATGTTACGTAGCCAACGGGTCGCGACCATGGCCGCTCCAGGTGAGACCGCGCCGCCGCCGCGCTGATCTCTCTCCTCCGGCCACCTCCATCGTCTCCGCGGCCAGATCGGGAACCACCTCCGCGTCCTCTCTCTTCCCCCGTCGAAGCCCATCGCTGCTATCGCCCGGGTCGCAGCGGCCAAGCTCTTCTTCATCCATTCCTCAGCTCAATCTTCAGGAGCTTCTTCGCCGGCTGTTTGTTCTCGCGGGGAGGAGATAGCTGGGGAAGCTGGTGTTGGGCGGGCGGAGCAAGGCTCGCGACGCTGCAGCTTTTGAGGCGACTCGCCGCAGCTGTCGGGACTGCCCCTGCATTTGACTGCGGACCACGGAGCCTACGCGTCTTCCGTCCCCCATGGGTGGCCCTGGGTGAGTTCGGCCCGGCATCCAGTCCTCGGCTGGCATGCTGCCGCCCCCTCCGGCAGTCCCATCCGCTGGGCTGCCCGTCGACGGTGCTCCAGAGGACACGGCGGCAACCTCTCCACCTCCAGCGTCCTCCTTCGTGCTTGCTGCAGCTGCGCTTGCTTGCCGCAGGTCAGACCCGGCCTTTGGTGGCCACATGCGTCGCACTCGCCACTTCCGCAAGTCCTCGATGGCGAATCTTGCTGCTCCTTCTGATGGGCATCTGCGTGACCCTGGTGTGGTGGTTGAGGGGCTTGGTTCCCTGTCGCTGCCATCACCTGGGCATCCCTACCTTCCCAAGCAGCTGACAGCCACCTCGATACCCCAAGCTCCTCTACCATCGTTGTCTGTCACCGAAGGAGTTGTTTCCGGCAAAGTTCAAGGCACGGACAATATGCGCGACAATATGCGCAATGAGGAGAAGACGCCAGAGGAGGAGGTTCGTCTGCTTGATCCTTCTTCAGTGTCGACCGGTGGCATTCTCCCTGCTGCAGCAGTTGCTCTAGAAGCCGAGGGGGACTGGGAGCATGCGGGTCGTGGACGCCACTCCAGCCGGGCCACTCCCCCTGAGCCGTCGAGGGAAAGTCTTGAGCGTAGCCTCGCCTTCAAGCGGTGGGCTCGAGGAAGGTGTTTTCGTTGCCTCGAGCGTGGCCACCAAGTCAGAGCATGTCGTGAGCCCTTCAGATGCATCCGATGTCGCCATCCTGGTCATCGGGAGCGCTTTTGCCGTGCACGGTTTCCCGCCGCTCGTTCTTGCTCTCCGGACGGTCGTGCACGTTCTCCGGACGCACGTGATCCTTGTTCGCGGCGCCGCTCTCCGCCCGCACAGCCACGTCGTCCATCGGCGTCCCGGAGTTGGGTCGACGTCGTGTGCCACTCGTCGTCTCCTGCAACATCACTGTCAAGGCCCTCTCCAAGGTGTTGTGAGGAGTTCAATGTCAGCGCTGGTTTGGACTCCCGCTTTCAGTGCCAGCTTTCCTTGCTACGCATGGAGCTCACACAGTTGGTTGTTACGCGCGTCGAGGAGGCGACTCGCCCCCTCCGTGAGGAGGTGGCAAGCCTCAAGTTGTTGTTGGCACATGTTGGTGATTCGTTGGAGCCGACGGAGGCATGTTCTTCAGGTGGACATGAGCTCACCACCGTGCGGGTTTCACTTGCACTTGGCTCGTTGAGGAGAAGTCATCCGTGGTCGAGGAAGAATATCTCTACAGCTGTTTCTCTCCTCGTGGCAGCCCCGGCCGGTCGCCGCAACTCTGTTGTGTCGGCTGCCTCGGAGAGCGAGGGCATAGACGAGACCTTGGCTCCGGTGTTGCAGATCACGCCAGAGCGGCTTGAGTTGCTTGGTGATTCTCCTGTGGTGCTTCCGCTGGCGTTATGCTCTTTTGAGACCTTGGAGGTGGCCATGACACCCCCGCCACCACAGTTGGAGCCTTGCCATTCCCTCTCCTCTTTGGACCGTGGAGCGGTGTTGGCGCCTAGTTACGAGGCTCTTTTTTGCAAAAGAGCTTTGCGGCTTGCTCGCTAGTTTGGAGGCGGCTAGCCCTGGATATGGCAAGGACATTGATTGCGTCTTGGCGGGGAAGGCCTCGGAGGATATGTTCAGGAGGGTGCAGAAGTCTCTCAAGAGAGTATCTATCAGGAGCATAAGAAGGAAGAGGGCCGGTTAAGTGGGACGTTGTGCTCTTCTGTGTCGGTTCTAGTTGGTTTAGAGGTTGCATTCTTTCGATGTTTTTCTCTTGTGGGTGTGATGTTGGTATGGGCTTAGCCCTGTTGTTGTAGGTTTTCGCTCGGTTTTCTCCTAAAAACTGAGCAACTTTTTCTTAATTAATCGATGGGGCAAAGCTTTTGCCTCCGTTTCAAAAAAAAAAAAAAAACCTTGCAGCTACTACTTAAGCTCTTCGTATCCGTTACAATGTTGAGGAAATCGCTTATCGGTGTCAACTCGGTCAGCTGGCGATTAGCGATTAATAAGAAAATCGGCCGATTAATCGGACGATAAATGAGTTAATCCGGGTGATAAATGAGTTTATCGGCTAATCGGTGACCATCAAGTAGCGATTAATCGTCCGATTAATCGTTGAATCGGACGATTTTTGGAATAGTGATCCGTTATGTATCATAAGAGACATGCAAGATTGTTTAAACTCTGCATCTCCTCATACAGCGACTGATTTATATATACAGCAACAAAGGCAAACCATGCACGAATCATGTAGTCATGTGAACCGTTTATCCTCATTCTACAACAACAGTGTCTTGCTACATTACATACAAATGGCAAGTTCCCCCTGTCCATAAATATAGACAGAGTCCGGCTTGTCAGAGCCCTAAGTGCAAGATTTTGGCTATAACTTACGACTGTTATATACCGTACAAGATAATCAGAAAAAACATGCTAGAAGAAAACCTTGCAAGATGATGAACCCATGCTTTTCATATATACAAAAGAATTGAGCTATATTTTCATATGACTAATCAATATACTTTTGCATATGCTAGTAATCAGAACTCCAAAAGGTTGACTGGGCAGCGAACCTGCATATGTGGACAAACTAGAATTTAGAACATGGAAGAAAACCTCGCATTTGAGAACCAT
This sequence comes from Lolium rigidum, assembly GCF_022539505.1. NCBI lineage: Eukaryota > Viridiplantae > Streptophyta > Magnoliopsida > Poales > Poaceae > Lolium > Lolium rigidum. The sequence continues at coordinate 75,027,247 of NC_061511.1, read as the reverse complement.
ATATGAATGGTCACTGTTAAGTGCGGTACACTCACCTGAGAAAATCTAGAGGCACTTTATTCCAATAACCTACCGCTGGGCTCTAGCTGAATTTAGCCTCTAAGGGCATCTCCAGCGGCGCGACGCAAATGGTCGCTGACCGGAAATGCGTCTGGGCCCTGCTCCAGCGAGGCGACGCAAAGTGACCGACCCGTCCGCGGAGACCGGAAATGCGTCTGGGCCCTGCTCCAGCGGGGCGACGCAAAGTGACTGGCCCGTCCGCGGAGACGCAAACCTGGCCCAAATATGCGCCAGGTTTGCGTCTCCGCGGACGCTTGCCGAACGCGCCGAGCGTCCTCCATTTCTTACCCGGTCCCGCAAGTCAGCGAGAGCAAAATCGACCGCTTCGACCTGATTTCTTTTTTCACCCTCGTTGGTGCCCTAGTGTGACGCCCCCGCCCCAATCCCCGCCGTCCGCCGCAGCGCCGCAGTACTCACTGCCGGCACCGTTGTCGCCGCGCGGGAGAGCAGGATCGTACTCGGGGTTGGCTCCGGCGCGAACCTGCCGGCTGTTTTCGGGCGAAACGTTGCCGGTTGCGCCGCCCTTCCGCGCCGCCCACGACCGTTCGACCTATTGCGCCGGTAGGTTCCTTCTCGTTTTTCGGCGCGATTTGTGCGCGGCCATTGATCAACGGTTCGTATCGACGCGGATGGACGCGTGGCATATGGTGGAGAAGTTCCGCGCGGAGATCGTTGACTCCTCTTCGGACGACGAGTCCGATCGGTCCGCGCACACATTGGCAACTACTGCGGCCTCCATGATCCACGAGTTCACCTCAAACCCGGGGCCGCGGCACCGGGGCTCCGTGAAGGGGCGCTCGAAAAACCCGCCGCGCAACGAGTGGCAGGGCGAGGCCCGCCTCCACAAGGACTACTTCCACCTCACCAATCCGATCTTTCCGGAAAAATTGTTCCGCGCCGATACGAGATGTCAAGGGACCTGTTCTTGGTCATTCTACGGGGCGTCGGGAACTACGACCCCTACTTCCAATGCAGGCCCGATGCAACGAGGTGCGCTAGGCTTCACCTCCTACCAAAAATGCTCTGCGGCTATTCGCATGCTCTCATATGGAATGGCTGCCGATATATTCGATGAGTATCTTCGAATGGGTGAGAGCACCTGCCTTGAGTCCATGTACAGGTTTTGCCGAGCCGTGATTGCCGTGTTCGAAGAGTATTACTTGTAGGGAGCCAACCTGTTGAGGATACAAGGCGCCTCCTATCTATCAACGAGTCTAGAGGCTTCCCGGGAATGATTGGCAGCATAGATTGCATGCACCGGGAGTGGAAAAGCTGTCCATTTGGATGGCGGGGTCGATACGACGGGCATGAGGAGGGACGGATTGTCATTCTTGAAGCTGTCATATCTCAAGATTTATGGATTTGGCATTCATTCTTTGGCATGGCCGGTTCCAACAATGATATCAATGTGTTGCACCGATCACCGGTTTTCGAAAGGCTCATGCAAGGCAAAGCTCCCGGGTGAGCTATGAGATCAATGGAAATGCATATGACAAGCCATATTATCTTGCCGATGGCATCTACCCTGACTCGGGCCACATTGGTGAAGATCGTCCGTAATCCAAACTCCGAGAAGACGAGGAGGTTTGCCAAGATGCAAGAGGCTTGCAGGAAAGATGTGGAGCGTGGATTTGGTGTGCTCCAAGCTCGGTGGGCAATTGTCCGTCACCCGGCAAGAACATGGTCGCTGAAGATTATGCATGAGGTGATGACATGCTGCGTGATCATGCACAACATGATCGTTGAGAACGAGCGTCCTGATGGCCGCAATGAGAACCAGTGGAAATTCCAAGGTGAGTTGGTTGCGCCAATTCCTGGAGCTTCTACTTGGGAGGACTATCTACATATGAATGTAGAAGTCACAAACGATACCGTCTCCAAACAGCTGCAGACGGATCTGATTGAGCATCAATGGACCATGGCTGGCCATGAAGATCATGCCTAGAGGACTAGTATCTTATTTTCATGTAGACTTTTCAAAATTTAAATGTAATAACTATGACTTCGTTGAAATCCTATTTGTTGTTTCAAAACTTCATATTTGATGCAAACGAGGAAATGTGTCACGCCGCTGGAGCCACCCCAGGGTGCAAACGGACGCGCGGACAAAAACGGTCTGTCTCGCGTCCGCCGCGCGACGCAAACGGACATTTCGGACGTCCGAAATGCATCGCGCCGCTGGAGATGCCCTAAGCTCAACTGCAGCTACATTTCTGAACGTTTCAGCCACACTAGAGCGCCAAACAAGTCACGCTTATGAACAGTTTGGTTTAGAGACTACAGAAGGGTGGCTTACTCATTCAGAATTTGTGAATGTGCAAAGAGCTTTCCAGATAGGAACCAACATTTTGACAGGAGGACGAGATTTCTGCAATTAAAGCTTTATTATTGGATTACTGTCATTTTTACTGGCCAGTTAAGTCGTAGATAAGAGGCATGCAAACTTTTACCTGAAAAACTAGCTTGAGTTCCTCTTCATCACGAAGAAGCAACACCAAGCTCCAGTAACAGGTGACTGGTGTCACACACTCGTTCAGCAGTGGCTTCATAATCTTGCCAATGGGTATGAAACGGCGATCAACTGCTCCACTAAGAATCATGAACAAAAATATTAATAAAGAAAACATACATCAGGAACCTAGGATCTCAGTAGCCCACTCTTTCCTAAGCAAGAGGAGCTGCAAAAGAACACTTTAAGCCGCGTTGTCTACGATATCGCAACACACATGCAATGATGCACCCATGAAATGATTTTGCTTGCTTTAGTACCAAACCTTTCTGAGAGTAATGGTACAAAGTACTTGAAGCCAAGCAAAAGATTTGCAGTTTTCTCCATTAGAGCATCTCTAGCAGATAAGGCAAACCGGGCCGTATAGTGATATTTTCCGGATTTTGGCCAAAAACGGCACGAACAGAAGCGGCATCCCAGCCCACATCGGAAGACTCGATGCGGGGAACCCTATAACGGCCCGCGAAGCCAGTATATATGGCGGGCTCGAGGGTATGGATGCGGTATTCCGCATCCATTTCTCCTCCTCAACCGCCCAACGCTCAAATCCGGCCGATTGTCATCGATTCAGGTCACCATTTCCAAATCGCTGCCGCCGGTATTCTCCTTTGCACCCGCTCTACCTCCTCCCGCGATGGCACCGACCAATTCCTCACGTGGAGGGGAAGTGCGGCCGCAGCTCCGCGTCGGCTAGCGCCGGAGACCGGCCGAGCACAGCGCGCGCATCTCCGAGCAAGCGCGCCGCAACCCAAGGTCCCCCGTGTGGAACAGGATTCTACCGCGCACGCACAACGGCGAGGCGGGGCCGTCACGGGTGCTTGTTCCGGCGGTGCGCGGGCCTCCTTCGCTCCCGCCCATCGAGCTCGACAAGTAGGAGGACGACAACGCGCGGGAGGAGCGCCACCTCGCCATGTCCCGGCGCAAGTCCCTCATGACGTCGTCACCGACGTTTGGGAGAAGGCCAAGAGCCGCCGCCGAGGAGCACAACCGTGATCGTCGACTACGACAACGAATCCGACCTCCCCGACGACTCCGACGCCTTCACGTGAAGCTCCGTCCCCGTTGCCATCACGATAGCCCCAAAATCCTGGTGTAGTTTAGTACTATGACTAGCTTATTTTAGGTTTAGGAACTAGTTTAGGTTCCTCTTTTGCAAAATCCGCATGTAAATTATGCTATGACAATCGACGAACTTTCAAAAATATGGCGCGAATGTTTGGTTCCCCGATTTGCATTTCTTGTTTAGCATATCTGTTTTGTCGCGGAGTTTTTCAGTCCGCAAACATGTCATGCAGCATACCACAAATGCCATTTGGGGTTCGGGCGTTTGCGGTATCTTCTAACGATGCTGTTAGGAGAAGAGTTCTGCTCTACTCTACATTGTTAGAACATTGTCCTACAGGAAACTGTTGAGGCTACAGCATATTATATCCATATCATTTATCATCCAGAGTAACTAGTAATTGATTATGTAATCAACTAACTGTTGCAATTTTCCTTGTTTACCCCAAAATAAAACACATTCACCTCTGTAACATGAGGATTGTTTGTTCATGAGGGAACTGCTGCGAACGACACCACATCTGTCTCTACCAATTCTTCTGCTGGGTAAGCATGTCCCCATGAGATTTGGGTCAGTTGTCGCTGGAATAAATGGTGCTGAATATATTCAATAGCTAAAGTGGTCATCTATTTTGACTACCTAAACTGTTCATCCTACACCAAGCAGTAAGATAACCTACTAGCATCCACCATTGATCCAGCTGTCAGCAGAAATAAACAATAATATGGCGAGCACAAAGACCAACTGTAAGAGCACATTGTGAATAATGATGATGGTTTTAGATCAGGATGCTGGTATACCTCCAAAAATGTATTTCTAGCTGAACCCCAAAAGATGGCATTATCACTACCGACTCTGCACACAAATGGAACAGGGAAACACAATAAGAAACAAGCTTTTCATACTTGATAGTTCAAAACTTCATAATCATGTGTAAATCTCAAGTATGGACTGTGGAGGTCAGGACAAATGGATACTATGCTTTGGTGCAAACAAGAATTCAACGAATCATGTCTATATTCTGTACAAAGCCCATGCAAACATGTATCTGAGGAAGGATCCATTCACCTTTCATCACGGGTTTGTATTGCAAACATTTGGCAACCAGAACTCCAAAGGTAATACTCCACACTGATCCGAGGCATAACCCCTCCTGCAGTATTGAAGCTAGTCAGTGCTAAAATATGCGCCAGTCGTGCGATAAGCAAAAAGGCCATGCCTTTCATCACATCGAATTTTATGGATCCAGGGTGCTAAAACCTCATAAAAAGGATTATCAAAGAATCTGGTAAATTTCTTCAGTTCAATTCCTACAGTTACACAAGAATGAAACGCGCAACTGTTCTGAATAAGTAAAACTTGTGTGAAACCGTTTTTTTCTTCTCAGCAAATACTAGCTGACAATTAGGCATCTTCCAGCTCATTCTTACACAGTTTGATGGGCCTAACAATTAGACAAACAGCTAGGAGATATTTACTGAACAGCTCCTAATACTACTATATCAGACGAATTTTCTCATTCACTTAATAGTCCCAGAAATTTTCTCATGTACTGATTTAAAACAGAAGTGTACCTTCGCCAGAAATGACTGGCAGACAATTGCGAGGAGGAAAACGACTCCAGCGTAGGACAGCAGGACACGGGTTCTGCTCCTCTTGACAAAAATCTCGTGGGTATCGACTCCCTTGTCACCGCGATGCTTGTAAGTGTAAATGCCACTGGAACTGGATGCTTCTTCTCCTTTCTGTTCTTGCCCCATTGGTTCCCACTAGATGAAACAACAATTGCTGCATAGGCGCCAAGATAATTAAGACGGAACCAGAAATCGCCCAGGTCGAGCAGGAGCGGATCTAGATTGTGTGCCGGGTGTGAAGGTCCGTGGGATTGAACTAATCGCTGGATCAGAAAAATAACTCACCGGAGACTTGCGGACGGGGCGGAGACAGGCAGACAGCAGGATCTCGATGCCCCGACGAGGAAGAACGGGGACGGCGATGGCGGCGACGGCTGACGGCGTGAGAGGCGGGGGTAGGAGACGAAGGGTGGGGGGAGTGGGCCGTGGGAATGGACGGCGAGGAAGAGTCTGCACATGCACTGTTGTGTGGGCCTGTCACCCGAGCTTCGGGGGAAGTTCAGCAGTTGCCAGGCCCAGGTCGTGTGGGCCTCCAAACCCACTCATGCACTGTTGTGTGGCTGGGCACGATTTACTCTCTTTTTTATGGCCCAATGAATACACCAAGATACATACCACTAGGGATGTAAATGGTACGGATAATTTCCGCTCCGAATCCGCTTCCATATCCGTTTTTGAGGATATGGTATGTATTTTTAGAAATCCGCCGGATATGGATACGGATGCGGATAGTGATCAAGCGGATATCCGACGGATATGGTAGAGGATATGGTATTGATACTATCCGACGGATACGGATTATCCGCCATTTTTTGCGGATTATCCGAGATCTACAAAGAGGATAATCCGAGAAAATTAGCCCAACCCTAAATATTTAGACAATATAGTTAGATCATCGGCCAAAATATGTATGCTATTAGTACACAAATTGCTTTGTTGTACGAAATAGTGTGTACAGTTAGCTATATTCTATAATTACAAGCATATTTTACATAGAAAAGCATACTTTTAATTTTTTATGTGTATATTTTCTTAATAATCCGTTTCCGATCTGAGTCCGGTCCGAATCCGCTCCATATCCGTAATCCGATATAATCCGCATCCGAATCCGAATCCGCATCCGACCATTATCCGCTCCGCTCCGAATCCGTTACAAAAATATGGTAAAGGATATGGTAAGAGCAATATCCGATCCGATCCGATCCGTTTACATCCCTACATACCACTTTCAACTTTATCACTTCTTTTGTATGATTTTTTTGTTTTTGGTTCAAATTATTGATAAGTTGGAAGAAGTGGACTGATGAAAATTACAATTCATTCATTCAGCTAAAAAATTCAAATTTAAACAAGGAACTTGTTTTCTTAGTGAGATGGCATCGTGACTATGCCAAGATACATGACATGATGTGTTCAATTTAATCTTTTTTTAAAATGTTGTGTGTATTTATATATGCAGTTCCTTTTTGTTTTCATGTATTCTGAAAGAATAGTTCCACCCATCATAAGTGAACACTATAGGTTGAGCGACGCCCATCAAGGGTTTGGAGAGTGGCGGTGAGATTGTACATTACGCACTTAGCTTTTCTCATTTAGTGTTTCTCATTTGGTTTTGTTATACCACATTCGGTGTTTCTAGATCAAATAAACTTCGGGGTTTCTTCTAATTTTGTTTCTGCGTTGTAGGTGTTTTTGAAGTATGTACATGCCAAGAGCTCGGCCAGGGCAATGAATGATGAACATGAGGAGATACCATAGGAAAGAGATGGTCATTGTGTTCTTCCTAGAGAACAAGTTCTCTGATGGAGACTACGACAAATAGGTAAAAAAAAAAGTCTCGCATATTTGCTCTTTTTAGACTTTGAGTACATTTAGCAACAAGTTTTCATGAAATTTACTTAAATCTCATGTTACTATAATAGTGGTCTATACATAATTGCATTCCGGTGATGGTATGGGAAAATAGCAGCCTGTTTTATCGATCACATGTAGTTGTCTTTCTCTAAAACCGCAGCAAGTTTTTGTAGATTAACTTTTTTTCTTCTTACCTTCTATTGCTCTCCAAAAAGAAACCATAGTGTTAGTTATTCTAATATATTTCCCTAACTGTGTATAAGCATAGTTGTTCTGTTATGATTTGGTTTGTTCAATTCTAATTTCGTCATACTGACTTTGTTTTCTATAGGCTCAGTTCTTTTGGCGGCTTCTCCGAGAAGCTGCCCTCCCCCCAGCTTCTTGGAGAAGCCGCTCCAAAAATTTAGGGAGGCTTCCAGACTAGTCTAGGCTAGATCATTTCGGAAGCCTTTCTAAATTTTGGGGGCGGCTTTCCCAGGAAGCTGGGGGGAGGGCAGCTTCTCAGAGAAGCCGCCAAAAGAACTGAGCCTAAATCCTATAAAATGTGTTCACATTTACATGTAGTTTGGTTCGAGTTCCAAGGGATCGTGCGCCAAGACGCACCTCTAAATCTAGTGGTATCGGAATTTTGGAGGACTATGGAAGAATGCAATGATAGTTATAATAGTAATACAATTACCCCAAAGTAGCTTATAATGAACACAAAATAAACCAACAAGTTTTAAAGTAAACACTATGCCCTTAAATTTGTTAAAAATAAACATTACAAATAATATAATTTGAATTCAAACTAATAATGTGTATCTTAGAAAGCCAATGATAGCAAGTAAAAGAGAAATTGGCTGATTAGGTTCCAAGAAGCATTTTGTATGCATGGTTTATTTCTGTCACTTCAAGGTCCTGTTTCTATAACCAGAATGAGTAAACAGCATAACACAGAGATATATATGAAGGATTTCTCATGATATTTATATCCCTTTCCATAGAGTATAAACCAAGAAAAAGTACATATACTAGAGATCCATTGTAGTACTACTCCGTAACCACCACCCTAACCCCTAATTATGAGCCATAACAGAATATAAACATCATCATAGTCTGCAAAAACACCAATGCTCTACTTCTAATACTCCTCTTGCAGCTACCAGGGCCAATCCAATCATTGACTAATACTGAAATCCCAAGCTAACTATCATTAGCTCCTCCTCCTAGCTGTCTTTTGGAAGTAAACAAACGCAAACAAATCAAGGCAGCGTGGGAATCTGCGTATGATTTGGTCTGCACACCTTAATTCGTGCAGCAGCATGTGTGCATGGGCTTTTTTTTTTCTTTCCTTGCTCGAACGATGTGTTGTTAGCTTCTTGTGATAGTACCTGATCCAAGAGCTCACGCAAGTCTATTCTATATTCAGATCAAAGTCTGCATGAGCTGTAGAAGCAAACAAAATATGCAATTCATTTACTACTGATGCATGCACCAATGAATGGAATAAATCAAATGGTGATCCTGCCAAATGCTCTGAAAATTGATATGCTTTAATTTGTCAGACTCGGCTACTTACAGGGGAAGCTAAGCATGTATTTGCAAAAGTGTGTCTGAATTTAGCATGTTGTCTGAAAATGTGTATGACCCTGTGCTGAAAGCTTAATTGTTTTTTTACTCCGAATTCACAATTATCCACTACAAGATCAAAACTAACAGCCACTGAATTCGAAAATTTGTAGCTTGATGCATTGACTAGCTCAGTGTATATGTATCATTGTGTGAAGTTGTTGTCATTCTGTTGACGAGTAGAAATACTGAAGCTTTCATATCTTTGGGACAGACTATTGTATAGGATAGGATGTCTTGTATCATGTCAGGGTAAGGGTGGGGAGACTTCTAGTTTTCTGCACAAGATTGATTCCCTCTCCAATCAGAACACCAATTATTGTTGTTGGTGATTGATATGAGAAGACCACTCTACTGTGACAATGGAACTACTGTGGCTTTCTGTCGTTTCTGAAGGGATTCTATTGTATTGGCAAAATGTATGGAATTACTTATTTTGTTTGATTTCAAGAATTTATAAGCAAGGCATTTCTAATTTTCAACGGTATAGAAAAGATGATCATGAATTGTGCGACAATACTAATCAGGAATATGTTGAGGGCGTTAACAGCCAAAGTGCAATATTCTCTAGCAGAGAACAATCCAATCAGCTCTAGAACTGGAAAATCAGTGGAGAACAATTCTCAAGAAGCTACTGTAAAGTCTATTATCCAGATATTCATGATTGTTACCTGATATTTCTGAAAAAGTAGTGCAAAATTATGTGTCATTGATATTTTTGGAAAAGTAATACAGGGCGTGATCATTGACATTCTGTGTCATTTTTCTTTTTCATACTTAATTAGCTGGTAATTGTTCTCTAGTTGGATGGTTATATTGAGAGCACCAATCAAATACATTTATGAATGCCTGCACTGAGCAGTACTGGCACAGAAGGCATGGTTTCAACTTTCAAAAGGTAGAGTCATCAATAACAAAGCTAAGATAAACACTAAACTCTGGCCCAATAGCTGGCTTTACTTCAAAATGCTGCTTGCTAGGGTATCTTTTTGTCGACCTCCATATAAAAACTAAGAAAGAACCATCAATTATTCATGATCTAATGATGTATGTCTCCCACTATTAGTTAGGAAATGATGATTAGAAGCTAAGGCATGATTGGGAATTAAGGCTTCATTTCCAATCCAACTTCCGTACCTCTTGGTACATGTGAGAAGAGAGCAAACTTGTGCTTGGCTCCATGGATTGTTTGAAGGTAACCTCTGGGGATTAATTGGCACTGCCACTTGTTTGACCATTAAAGGATGAGCAGATTGAAGCTTGTATACAAGCAACTACTACACACAAGTTGCAAAAAAAATCTTGGGAAAATAGAAGCCCATATCCATCTTCATTTGTTATCTTTCTCATGTGCCAACAATAACTCACCCCCAAAAACGAAAGAGAGAATGGAACAACATTAATAGTTCAAGGAGAAACTAGAACTAGGCAGCACTTAGAAGAAGAAATAATTCAGGACACTCCCTCTCCATTTCCATCGTATATATGCAGGAAGGGGAAAACATTACATGGATGTACACTTACAAAAAAGAAGTTGCAAAGAAGCATACACATCAACCATGCGCGCACAAGAGAGAAAATGACACCCATGCCAAAGATAGAAGAGAAGAAAAGGAAGAACAAAAATTCACTAGCCCACTACTGGTCAAGTGCCTTCTACAATGCACTCGAGATGCGGCCTCCACACAGCCGTCCGACCGCCGGTGCTCGTCCGCCGCCGATGCAAAGACCTCTTCTCCGACGGCACATCGCCCACGTGAGGACGGCCACTGCCACGATCGGAAGATGCCTTGCTCTTGACATGGCCGCTGGTCTTGCCGTCGTGGCCGCCAGCGGCACCGGCGTGCGAGGTGGCCTTCTTCTTCCTCTCCGGCACTGAGGAAGCCGGGATGAGGAAGTATATCTCGCCGCGCTCCAGCTCAGACTCTGGGGAGACGATGAGTATCCTCCGCACGACGCCCTGCGAGCACGGCTTGCTCAGCACGTGGTTCGGGTTGGCGGCGAGAATCTCGCCGGCGGCGACCGGCCGGCCATACTCCTCGATGCGGCCGCTAAGGTGGACGATCCTGATCAGGTCCAGCGCGCCGCAGGGTAGGACGCAAGCTAGGCAGCATCTCAAGCTATTGCCCATTGTATGAGAATATGAGAAATCGATCTAAGAGCAACTCTCTAGCTGGAGCCTGCTGATCGATCTCCTTGAGGGAGGCAGCTCTTTCTCAATCCAAGTTCTTTTCCTTTCCCTCTCTTCACGATGTGGGGTGACCAATGCTTATATAGTGGCATTCCTACATAGCCAGAGCCCAGAGTTGTAGCATGTCCAAGGTAGCAACACATTAACTTTATTTTCTTTTTGTCATGGTCTTTGCATTGCTTCAATGGAGGGCAAAAGAGGAAATAAAAAATGGGAGGGTAGTATGCATAGTTTGGTGCGGAAGTATGAGTATTTTAGGTGTAATCAAGGTGTATCAAAAGATGGTATCATATGGTTGCTAACCTTATCTAAAGTAAAGTACTAATCAAAGGACAGGGGCAGACGGGCAGTAGAACTACAGCCCCCATGCATGTTCACTAATCACTACAACTTAAGGGAGCGATTTGTTTAAATTTGTTGCTATGATCCCTCTCATCTTGCCCCAATTATTCCCACAGCACATTCATGTCCACGCCGCTTTGCTGTATTTTGGTTGTGCACAATGAATGGTGCTCTATACATGCATGTGTAGGTAGACCAGCCGTTGCGGGTGGATGCTGGTTTTTGGGTATGGGTTTTGCATACTCTGCTATTTTAAATACAAAATGAGATACCCACACAATGGTCAAAGATTTATTAAGAAGCAGAAAATACAAAATTGTCTGTAGGCACACCTTTGTTTTGGGGAAATTGCTCATAGAGACAGACACACTAACAAAATACCACCTTGTTCAGTGCCATAACAAAAAAAAAATGGTGATTTATTGAAGACATGTTTAGAAGGATTGTTTATGTTGCCCATAAGATACATTTCCTCCACCCACAAAGTAGGTAGTCTTAAACCCCAACCAACGTAAGAGATCGAGTTTTTTTTCTTTACATTATTGAACTTCATTAAGGGTCATTGTATCTTATTTTGAAATTTGAGATGTGTAATTCACACAAATCGAAGATGTGTGAAAATTAGATATTTACATGGATATTATTTTGTCTGGCTTGGATGGAAATTAGAAAACAACCCCCACTAACCAAAAGGATGCACTTGTCATGGTGCATCTTACAATGCTTACTGGAAAATGTTTACACGGAGGCCCCATTTGGATCAAAGGAATCTCGAAAACAAAACAAAAAAGTAGGAGAAAACACTTCCTTTTTTGTCTTGGCGTTGGAATGTAGAGTGCATAAGTTGGATTGTTAACCACGGTTAAGCTAGAATCTACAAAAAAAAAACAAGTGATAGATCAATATTATACATTAAAAGTAGTAGAGTCTAGCTAGTCATTGTCTCGTCGCAGCCTAGTGGTGTCACAATAAATGGAATAGTTTGTTAATACTACCAAATAAATTTGCACTTGTGATATATTCTTGAAGTTTGATTGAAGTCTTCAATTATGTTTCTTTCTCGTTCCCCATTGTACACCTTATAACTTTATTGATACATGCATACCATACATATATTCCACATATTTTACGGCCATGAGATCATTGACATTTGAGGAAGCAAGTGAGGTGCAAGAAGGATGGGGTAGCCCCAAAAATGCAAGCACATATCCAAAAGACACTAGGTATTCAATTAAATGCTAGTAAAGGGCATTAGGACAAATCATACTCACACGACCATGAAGGTGAGTTCTACCCACATATCACCTCATCTGAAATTTTCAAAATCTTCTAGCAGCGGCGATTTGGTGTCGTGGATCCACTAGGTTCGTTCCTATGACTATGGTTTCTTTTGGTTAGCGAAGTGGACATGGGCTATCGTTAAGTTCTGCTGGAGGTTCTATAAGAACCTAAAATCTATACTCGTGAACTTGAGCCCAGGTTGTCAGATTGTACACTTATTTTCTAACCAAGTAAGCTAGGCTTATTTATTCATTTGATTCTCTTTTACTCCTCTGATATTCATGGTGAAACACACATCATTTTCCATAGTTTTGTCCCTTGCAAGAAATCCGTAGTATTGCACATATACGTACATCAATCATATGCATTGTATATGTAGCTCAAATATCAATTATTGTAACAATCGAATAGAGGTCGTAAGTAACTATATCCCGTACTTAATCCCAGAGATATACACGTACCACCGTGCGTGCGCTGTACTAGGCGTGTGGTTGCGGACCAAGTTGCTTGCAAGAGATTATCTGTCATCTGTGATCTGGTCAATGCATTAGCCCAGCTAGGCAGCGGCATTAGGTGCAACCGTACGTGATGCACCTAGATTGCATACATTGCACGGGCGAACTAAGCATGGGCTTCTATGGTTGGATACCTACATACGTATGCACACGCACGTACACTCAAATTATTGGGTTTCTTTTGTCGCGTCAAGGTATGTTTATGAGCTGTTTCTTTGGGTTCTCTAGAGGAAGCAATTGTAGTACACGCAAAATACAATTCAGATTTCCATTGGAGTATTGTTGATAGGGATTTCAGATTGCTTACCACGCTTGGAGTATTTTGCAAACTATATATTGGCATGCATCTCACTGGTGATCCTTGTAGAAAAACTGTGAACATGGTATTTGTAGAACACTTGTATTGCATCCACTTGTCAGGACATATATACCATGTCTTGTTTATGGGTTTCTTCGCTGAAAGACAGACTCAAATGCTCTGTTTCGAGCACTGATCGTTGATTTTTGAGGATGTACCATTTGATCCTTCAGCCTCTGATGCACTGATTTGCCACTTGAACGAGCACTTCAATTATAGCCAGTCTGAAATACCATGTACCGTCTTTTGTCCGAGTCGTAGGAAATGAAGAGATTCCTATTCTCCCTCTTCACAAGCTGTGTAAATACAAAAAAATGATGGTCATCAATTCAGAAAAGATAGCAGCATCTTTTATAGTGTGTTCATGTCATTTAATATGCCATGAATTGATTTCTGTAATGCATGTTTAGTGACATTTTACCTCTCATTTGGTGATCAAAATTCTATTACCACAAGGCTTTGTACTGCTACCAACTTACTGGGGAACCTCTAGCGGGTGTGCTTGGGTCGGAATTGCGAGTAACTATAGCATTTGCATTACACACGACGTTGTGCAACATATTATGACAAACCCCGTTGAATTTGGCCAAATTCTATAAAACTTGTACATTCATGCCAAAATATAAGGTGTGAATTGACTGTGTAGCTCCATGTTTTGATTTTTAAAAACACAGTCAATTACTATGTAGTTTATACACAAAATAGACCACTACAGGGGTGAAGACGGCAGCACCTTCGACTCTCGAGTGCTTGTAGTCTTCTCTAGGTGGTCCAAAAACATTTTTATAATTTTTGTTACTTTTAGATTTTCTTGCACTGATATTGAAGATTATGAATAGATCTGTGAACTTTTCGCCAAAAAAATACAATGTCACAAATATATTGAATACTATACTTATATTTAAAGTAGTTTCATATTATTGCGAATTTGTAACCGATGACCCTATACTAATGTATGAGCAATTTACGGACAAAGCATGGATTAGGACAATCAAAAATACATCATATATTTTGAAAGTAGGGAGCATCAATTTATCGAAAAAAAAATGTGACACCACACTACACTCGCGCATATTGGGCCATGTAGCTAATATGGTCGTGATTCGCCAGTAGTCACAATGTCACAAATAAGGGGTAAAACTAAAATGTACCGCATAAATTGATATGCAATCGGCTCGAGGATCGAGGATGATTGGCGCTAGTCTGAGCCAATGTACTCCTAATTGTTTAGTTAATTCCACTGGGAGTAAGTACCTGAGGATAAAAATGGGAATGAGGGAAAGAATACTGTGCTGCAATGACCGAGACACAATGACATCTCGGCGCCAAATCCGGCGAGATTGAGTCTCAGTTCATATAAAACTGTACCACAAATCATATGGATCTCAGTCGCAGGATCACCGCAAGATCGAGATATGCTTTGCGCGCACTTTGTTGCACAGCTAGCTAATTAGTTTAACAGTTAAGCTACTGGCGACCATCTTGGCATGCATGTACCAGCAGTCCAGCACGTACCAATCCATATATCTGTCATTAGTTTACTGATGGATCTGCTCGACTCTGCTTTTCTGCGTGATCTTTCTCGTGATACTGATGCACAAGAATCAAGATATGATCGACTTCTTGATTTCACTCTTTAGGCTGGAGTGATTACCTACTCACCCGAAAAAAGAAATGAAAACCCGCATCGCGTATCACGAATTTTATTTTGCACGTGTGCCTAAATGATTAGGGACATGCGACTGACGGTTCTACCAAGTTGTGTTTTAGACAAAACTATACGGTGGCCGATCGACTGGAATGGTTCGACTCTTATTAACTGCAAGCCATATAAGCTGATCTCTGGATATTTCACACAATGTTCACCTTGAACGAAACCTAATTAAGAAGTTATAGCCGTATTTTCTCTGGGTTCCTTTTCGGGAGCCCATTTCTAGTGAATCTTTTAACTAGCTTAGCGAAGGAAACTAGGAGGCGGCGGAAAGAAGCCACAAAACCCATCTAGGGTTCCGTCCTCCTCGCCGGCGATACCGCCGGTCCGCTCCACCTCCGGTGGCCTTGGGGCCTTGGAGGTGTGGCGGACCACGGTCCCTCGCCGGCGGGGAGTTTCCGTTCTTAATTTAGTTTGTTTTTCAGTCTCTTTTTTGGGATGGTGAGGCGGCGGCTACATCCTGAAGTCAGAATAAGGTCCTCCCCGCCCTATCCTCGCTCCGGTGGTGCATCTAGCGCTAACGGAGGGCGCGTGGAGTTGTATGCCCGTCGGATCTCCTGGGATCCGGTCGGTTTTCGTGTTTATTGGTGTGGTTTCATGATAGTCTCTTCCGATCTACGGTTGTCATCATTGGCGATGGTTGCTGCTCTGGTGCGCTGGTTCTTTGGGACCTTAGCACGACGACTTCCCATTTGTCTACTACAACAAGCTCTACTACGACAAGCTTTGCCTGACTCCGGCGACGGAGGGGCGAGGACAGCGGCGCGCCTTCGGCTCGTGCTAGTGTTTGTAGTCGTCGCTAGGTGGTCCGAGTACCAATTTGTAATTTTCTTTACCTTTTGGGTTATTTGTACTACTGTTGATGATTATTAATAGATCGGTGGATTTCTCGCAAAAAAAGACTACTAAAAAAATCAGGACATTGTCCTCCCTTAGACCGCAAGTCAGCCACATAGACCATATCACAACACTTCCTCTCCACAATGATTTCCCCACCTCTCCACCGTCGTTGATGCTACCTCCACCACCCCTGCCGGTTCCGCCACCCCGCGGCCATTGATGCTCTCCAGAGTATCGAGGGCGTTCGCTGGCTTTTTTCCCACCTTTTGCCGGCGGCGAAGCAGCTCAGGCCCCTATAGACAATCGAACGATCATGTCGTGTCCTCGTCATCTCACCACAACCACTCGAGGCCATGCTGACGCGAGTGAATCACAAGCTCGTTGGTTGCCCATTCAAAAAAAAAAACTCGACGGTTGTGCTTCTAGATCCAACCATGACAGGTTGCCTTGGCCGACGCAACACGCCCGCAAGATGCCACCCTCAACCTATCCGATAGGGTGGACAAAAACCTCTCGCCTATTTGTGGTGCTACCTAAACGGATTAAAATGAACATAAAATAGTTATTTTTCCGAAAAAAAATCGTAGTACACTAGCGTGGGTTTCACATCATGGATTACTGCCGTTCACGTAAGTAAGGCTACAGCAGCAGCCAATTGTCCACGGTCTAATTAACACGAGAAATAAGGCTAGGCACAACCAGTTAAAACCAGATCTTGGGTTTTCACCCTGAAAGGTAAGACTCCAAACTTCACAAGTGTTGCCGCCCCCACTTTCATACCACTGTTGCAAAGCCCGAAACACCAAGCAAGCCCCCCAATAGCGCAAAGACTTGAATCTCTATTTGCTAGTCCTCCAAATCCATCCTTCATGATATTCTCTTCTTCTGACTTCACCATGGATCAGGTGTCACTTGGTGTCAACACATAAAAGAGCTTCGCACAGCATCCTCCAAAACCAAACGGTCGGAATAAAAACATGGACACGCACGACCGAATACCACCGATCCAACAAACTCCAGGAAATAGAAGCACTGTTACATTCGCCCGCGGCGCTTTCCGCAACTCAACACTCTGGCCAAATCATGAGGGGTAGACCTCCGGCAGGTCTTCATCTTCGCTCAAGAGAGACCCTAGGACCGCCGCCTTTATTCAGGTCGGGTCCCCACATCGGCGACCATCCTAGGATGGCCAAGGTTGTCGGCCGGGGACGAAGTCCGGAGACGCCGCATCCGCCTGGGCAACGCCGCAGCCCCATAGCCAGCCCTCCACCGCCGGCCGCCGACACCACGGAGAAGGCAAGGATGAGAGGACCTAGGGTCTGACCCCATCCAGCGCGCTCCAACCCGTACCTCTGCCGCCGGCCAGGCACGCCACCGGAGGCGCCCACCACCGCTCGCCGGGCCGCGACGCCATACGCCCGAAGAACCACGCGCAAGGCAGCGCCCCACCAGATCCCGCCTCGATCCGCCACCTAGGAGACGAGGGAGCCGCGAGAAACGCCCGGCCGCCATCGTCGGCCGCCCGGGCTTTGCCCGGCAGCTTCCTCCGGTGGCGGCGCGGGGGAGGAGAGGCCTCGGCGACGCTAGGGTTAGGGGAGGAGGGTCGCTCCTAGGTCGCCCTTGGTGAGAGCGACGGGGGGGGGGGGGGGGGGGATTTCTAAATGTTTTGAAGTACATGTTAGCTATGGTGACTACAAATAATATGACATCTTATTATAGCCAGCCCCGTTGGCTATATATTGGAATTGCTCTAAGGCTATACCAGCAGCCAATTGTCGACGGTGTAATGTAATTAACACGAGAAATACACACCAGTTGATTGCATGTCTGCGCCGACGCCGTGCACGACGAACACACGTTACATACGGTACTCGCTCGTTTGTTTTGGGCTCAAGTGTGCGTACGTGCAATCTCGCGTGCTCCGGTGGTTGCTTGCAGTTGCAGGCTACCGGCTGCCACTGCTTCTTCTTCGTACCGTACGGTCAAAGCCAAGTGGTACGCACGCGTGGGAGCCAGGTCGGCCTCGAGCCCCGTTCGACGCTCGTTACTTGGGCCCCATCCACGTGCTGCCGTTCCACCCTCGATCGGCGCCGGCACGTGCCTCGCTGACGTGGAGATTCGCGCGAGCCCCGATGGTGCGTGCCACGCCACACCTGCCTCCGCTAAAGACAGAATAGGTCCGGTCCTTCGGGTACGCCGAAAGGGAGGAAATTGAAAAAAAAAAGCCAACGATTGCTGTTGTTGCTGTTGCATACTACTCATTTTACATATTTTTATTTTTACAACAATCGTCATCTAAAAAAATTAAGGAGGAGATTTCTAATCTGCTTTAGGGTTTCTAGAGAGTAAACAATTTCTCCTTCTATGATGACCAACTAAGTGGAGAATTTACATTTTGTTGTCGCTCAATTTTAGGGGTGTTTGTACGTGCGTGTTTGTGAGCGTCTGCGTTGTACTGTGTTCTCAAAAAAAAAATTCCATACAATGGAGTTCATTATGGTGGATGTGGCATAGGACAAGCGAGCCCTGTAGGCTGAAGCCGCCCAGTAAGCACCATCATCTGTGAACTTCGATGTAATTGTGTCTTGTGTTTCCGAAGAGATACATATGTGGCTAAGCTTTTCCCACATGATAGAATTTTCTATGAGCTCCAAAAAAAACCTTGTTGTGTGTTTATTTGTGTCTTTTGCTACAATATACTTTTATGTGCTACGCCGAAATTTAAGTTGCTGCCCGCCATGTCGTAGAATCTCGTGTGCATTTAGCAACATAGCCAAACAAAAAAAAAAGGTTTTCTGGTACCATCCGTGGTGCACTCAGCATGTCTGCATTTTTTTAGTGAGAATAGGGATTTTATTAATCAACAATCATCTAGGGTATAAATTCTGGTGATTCAATAAGCCACACTTGGGGACCAAAAGGGAGCGAAATATAATCTCTAACAACTAGCTGAGCTTCCTCATTATAATCCATACTAGACCATAAAAGCGCGCTTTGCTGCGCCCGTCCAACTCGAAACGATAACAATAATAAATAATAATAATGTTACAAAAATATGAAAAACAAAAATACCTAGAATAATATGTATAGACTGAATTTGCTGCCATCAAACACCAAAAATTTACATTTTGTTGTACCTGAAAAACGTTTTTATTTTTGAATCCGCGAGCTCAATTAGTCTGAGAGATTCACCTAAGACTGAAACTTGGGTGGGCCAGCTCAAGACCATGAGCTCTAATCACCAAACCACCAGCTAAATGATGAGTTTGCGGCTGGCTAAATTTCAGAACCCTTAAAATAAACACAAAATTACAATTATAATAGTCTAAAAATGGAAAGGAATACTTGTAAATGGGTAGGTTTTAACAAAAGGATCCCTATTGATTTCATGGCACCTCATACTTTCTTCTCTCCTCAAAATAGAAGTTTGTAGATCATTCCAATGTAAGAGGAAAGGAATAGAGGGGGACAAAGTTGATGAGTTTGCAGCTTCTCAAGGCACCAAAACTGCTCCCCAAATAGCTCGATGCCCTGAACTCGCAACACTGAAGCATAATATTCTAGTTTTTTTTTTGCGAAAGATAATATTCTAGTTTTATGAATATGCTAATTGACATGGTTGATTTAAAAAGGCAAACAATAATAACTTTGGTTCTCACGGGCTAAAGCTGAATACAATATCCTCAAAAAGCTAAATATTACTTAGCAAAAATTTAATTCATACAGAATTCAATAAGCACATAATACGTGAAAAGCACTACCTATTTAAATGGGGATATGATGAGAAATACCATATTTCTTGGTATATTTCTAAAATTCCCAACATATAAATTATTGAATAATAAAACGGGCATGTCTTTTATGTCTTCAATTCCTCTTAGAGGCTCGTGTCAGACGTTAAAAACTCCGTAGTGTCACCTTGGTTCCTGCATAGTAATGCAATTATGATACAAAGCAGGGAATATGAAATCCATAGAATAGGACAAAAATCTTCGCATAGCCTCCAAAGGAATAAAACAATTGGTACAAAAATGACTTACATCAACTCAGTCGTCTTGCTGTCATAAAGTCACAATGCTTAGCATCAAACTGAAATGCCCCTTGTTCGGTTGTTCCATTCCAGTCATGGCTATAAGTATGCTGAAAGCTATAACCAATGCCACTTAGCAAAACTAATCGGCAACTAAAAACACGTCGTATAAGAATGGCAATAGGCTAATGAGTAAAACATGAGCTGCATCACCAACAGATTGCAAAGCTGACGGACCAACAAGACCATGCAATAGCTTGATCCTCTTTGATCGAAGATAGTACTTCTTGGAACCCACATGACCCAGCCAACATGTAGGATAATTATATTTAATTAGGTAAAAGTATTTGTAAGAAATACCCGTCTCCTCGCAAATCAACATCAATCTGTAGCATAACACAACCGATGGTTCAAATTCACCAACTTGTCCCGGTTTTCAGTCCAACAGCATCTGCACAAATTGAATACAGAGGTGTGCGGGAGTTATTGGTTTGAGATAGAGCTATGAGTAATATTGGTTGAGTTGAATGCTGCCGATTTCAGTAACTGAGGGATCAATCGATAAACAAATACCAAACCAGAGGATGGTGGCACGTATGCCGCCGTGATCAACATGCCAGTAGGGATGGGAATGCAACATGATTAAGGAGTAGGTAGAATAACCGGGGCACGCATTCACTGGATATGTTAGATAAACATATGCAACTGAACCAATGTACTTAACATGCAGCGAAAGATCGATTGTCAATCAAAAATAATATTATAAGAGAATAATGTAGAAATAAGAAAAGGGATTAAAATACCAGATTGAATAATTGAAACTTGGGCCTCAAGATCCAATTAATGGAATGATCCAACCATAAGAAGAGGGCAGGGAGGAGCGAATTCCCAAATACATGTCAGATCCGCACCAAACCCACGAGAATGGCTGCCTAGGAAAAAATCATGGCTGCAAAATAAACGATATGGAACAAATAGAGATATTGAACGTCAAAACTGAATCCTGTGAGTGATAGCGTGCAGCTTGAGCCTTGGGGCGCTGGGCGTGCCATCTTCATTGCCCCGTGAGAGAGACGTAGATGCAAGGAGTGATGTGCGAATGGTGATGACGCGGAGAGGCCCTTCGGTTTTCCCCTGAGACGACGAAGCATATACACCGATGGGAAAGTAACGTTTCTCTATAAATCTCTGCCCGCGAGTGATGATGCACATCAATGCTTAGCATTAGTGTTTGTTTCAATCGCCTGCGGCGCATCACCAGGCAATAATCAGAGGCAGCGACGCTTTGCCTCTCCCTGACGCATCGATCCGAGTGGCCGACATCGCCTCTTCCGCTCCTCTGCACAGACGACATCTTCGCTCCTACGGGCTTTTTTGTTTTCGTAGACCGAAGTGGAAAGGAGGGCCTCAAGTACCTATCAGCCTGGAGGAACATTAGGCCTGGCTAACCAGGGAACCCCCAGGTGGGCGCGCGGAGTAGCGGCCCAAGTAAATTTTGGGCTAGTTTTTCACGGGAACTGACGGTCGGAAAAGGTAACAGCGACGCTCTGACTCGATGGGAAAGATCTAGACTGTCCAAGAGCGTGATCCGACGGTTCTGGACGCAAAAACGCTGTGAGAGGTTATAGGTGGTTAAGTTTTACTGTTTCTTAATTCTGGTGCTGAAAACTAACAAACATAAAGTCTCTAAATCTAATATCAATCTCCTTCAAAATAGCAGTGTAAGAGAAGAAGTTCTTCTCCTACGTCAACTTAATTACCTCCAAACAATCTGAAGACACCCATATCCTCAGCTAGTGTGAGTGCTTCTGCAAATGCCATGGCTTCCAATGTTGTTGGATCACTAATTCCTTGGATCGTCTTTGAAGAAGCCTCTCTACGAACAACACTCGCTAACTATAGCTTTCATCTCGAGCAACAGCTCCACCGACATTAAGTTTCATCAAGCCTGCAAGTGGTTTCGTCCAACGACCAACTCAACGTTGTGGACATGGTAATATATTTAACCTTCCAGGGGCGATCTCACCTAGATACTTAATAAACCTCTTCACAAATTCAAACGAGCTGAGCGGGCTTTGAAATTGGTCTTCATATATCACTTTGCGCCTAGCTGTCCATACTGTCCACAACGTGACCATCATCTTGACAAAACAAGCACGATCCAAAGATTTCCGCATCGCAAACAACCACGGTCACACATTTGGTGTCGTGTTCAGCGACATGTGCTATGTAATCTCCCCATCGACAAGCACCCACAGATAGCAGGCTATGTTGCAATCAATTAGAGAATGCCGTCAAAAATCTTCCTTGCCATTACAGATTTGGCAATATGGTTGCAC
Source organism: Lolium rigidum (assembly GCF_022539505.1). Lineage (NCBI taxonomy): Eukaryota > Viridiplantae > Streptophyta > Magnoliopsida > Poales > Poaceae > Lolium > Lolium rigidum. Next base: position 75,004,909 of record NC_061511.1, on the reverse strand, counting down.
CACCATATTCCGTGCATGTAGTAGCTTCGGTAATGGGAGACTGTTATAAGCCATCCTCCAAGCAAAAACCCGCACTTTGGAGGGGACCTTAAACCTTCCACAACATCGACTAGTTCTTCTCCTCCTCTCATGCATTAGACTTTTCCCATCTATGATCAAACCAGTATTTTTGGAACTTCTTAGTTGTGATCAACATATGATAATCAGACCTTATGCTAAATATCCCGTTACACTCATGCATCCATTCCAAAATCTCCCTGGACTAAGCGGGATCTTCAGAATTGCATGTGACCCAGTAATAAGGTTGACCACCCGATAAACAGTGATATGGAACTTGTTATCTTTCCTCAAAAGGGGAGGATAAACGAGTTGCGAACTCCAACGGCTTCTTTAATGATAATCATTACATTTTCCCTTTCACTCGTAGTATGGGGACGGAGTGGACTCTAGGGATACTACTTAATAATTGATTGAGCAGTCGATTTTAGCACCTTTTGAATTAATTGATCGTTTTGCGAAGCTTTATTTAAATCACCCCATGGGATGGTGAAAGCAACTCACTGGAAGGGTATGTAAAAAGTCTCCATGCTTGCCGACCAAGCATAGCTTGATTAAACAGAACTAGGTCAGGGAAGCCCATCCCTCCCAGAGCTTTCGGAGTAGACAGCCACTCCCAACTCTTCCAGTGCATCTTCTTCCTTCCGTCCTCAATGCCCCACCAGAAATCCGCAATAGCCTTGCGTAGCGAGTCACAGATGGAGACCGGAATTTGGAAGCAGCTCATGATGTACGTCGGTATGGCTTGTATGATGGCTTTGAGGAGAGTTTCCTTCCCAGACCGGGATGTGGGTCTATCTGACCACCCATTCATATGTTTCCATGCACGTTCAACCAAAGAGCGGAAAGATACCGTCGGAGAGCGCCCAATACCCGTGGGCATACCAAGGTAGGTTTCTTGTAAAGCCTCATTGTGCACTCCCAAGCGATTCATGACCTCGGTTTTCACTTGTACTGGACAATGAAGACCAAAGAAGACAGAGGACTTTCCAGATTGATCTTCTGGCCAGACCCCTGACAGTAGAGAGACAGGGTTTCCTTCAGAGCATCTACACTTCTGGCATCGCTCCGTGCGAAAAAGATACTGTCGTCTGCAAACAGGAGATGGGAAATAGTGGACCAGATCGGCCATTACGAACCCCATGTAGCACCCCCAGTGACTCCTTATGAAATAGCAAACTTGACAAACCTTCCGTACACAGCAGAAAGAGGTAGGGACTGATAGGATCTCCTTGTCGGATTCCCCTCGATGGAACCACAGGTGATGTTAGTTCTCCATTTATTCGGACAGCATACCTTACGTTAGTAACACATCTCATAACGGTGTTAATCCAATCCATAGAGAAACCCAACTTCACCAAGCAGCCGTGTAGATAAGACCATTCTACACGGTCATAAGCCTTCATCATATCTATCTTGAGCGCACAATATGGGCGTTTTGCTCGTTGCCTGAGGATAGTATGGAGACACTCATATGTTATCAAAGCATTATCTGTAATTAACCTGCCAGGCACGAATGCACTTTGATGTTCAGAAATAATAACAGGTAAAATCACCTTTAAGCGGTTAGCGAGGACTTTGGATGCAATTTTGTACAACACATTGCACAAGCTAATTGGCCTGAAGTTCTTCAAATGGTCTGGATTAGTAAGCTTTGGGATAAGAACTATCACAGAATCACAGAAACCCTCAGGGATGCCTTCTCCCAGAAGGAAACCTCGAACCGCAGCGCATATATCATCTTTCAGGGTCTCCCAATCACTACAAGGAAAACACTTATTGCCGGCGCACCAAATTTGCTTACTGATGTCTACGCACGCTTCTATTCCTGTAGACAGTGTTGGGCCTCCAAGAGCAGAGGTTTGTAGAACAGCAGCAAGTTTCCCTTAAGTGAATCACCCAAGGTTTATCGAACTCAGGGAGGTAGAGGTCAAAGATATTCCTCTCAAGCAATCCCGCAATTAAGATACAAGAAGTCTCTTGTGTCCCCAACACACCTAATACACTTGTCAGATGTATAGGTGCACTAGTTCGGCGAAGAGATAGTAAAACGCAGGTGGTATAGATGGTGGTAAACGGTAATTGCGATCTGAAGTAAATATTGCAGGAAGTAAAGATGCAGTAAAACAATAAATAAGCGATGTTTGCGGTATTTGGAAACAAGGCCTAGGGATCCTACTTTTACTAGTGGCCACTCTCAACATTGCAATCATAATTGAATATAAATATAAGCACTTCATCATACTACTCTCCTGTTGGATAAAGAACTCAAATTCATTGGGCAAGTGTGCAAAAGCACACCTCAAAGGCGTATTCCCAAGTACTAATAGACACCCCACACTTCGTCACCGTGAGCATTCATAGGAGGTACTAACACACCACAATTCATAAGGGAGTTACACACGGCGCACACACCGTCACCATTACACCGAGGTCACAAGTAACTCCAAAGTTCACATAATAAAACACTTGAATAGCATATGACATCTAGATTGCAAAGCCTATGATCACATAGATGAACAAATAAGTGCTACTCTCAAACACTCTCTTGTTGGATAACAAACACCATTCATTGTGTAGGGCTACAAGAGCACACCTCAAGCCGGAGTAAACAAGCTCCACAACATCCGGAGTTCATATTAAAGTAACCTCTAGAGTGCATAATAGACAAGAGTAACATCTACATATTCATAAAGATCACACCATGGGAGAGAGAGATGAACCACATAGCTACCGGTAGAGCCCTCAGCCTCGGGGGAGAACTACTCCCTCCTCATCATGGGAGACAGCACCGGCGATGAAGATGGCGGTGGTGTTCATGGAGATGACTTCCGGGGGCAATTCCCCGTCCCGGCGGCGTGCCGGAACAGAGATTCTGTCCCCCGAAACTTGTCTTCACGATGGCGGCGGCTACGGAACTCTTCGTGGAATATGACTTCGTGTTTTAGGGTTTTCGCGACGGAGAGTATATATAGGCGAAGGGGCGATGTCGGTGGAGTCCCGAGGGGCCCACACCACATCTGGGCGCGGCCAGGGGGCCACCCGCGCCGCCTTATGGTGTGGGTCCCCTGCTGCCCTTCCTCGACTCCTCTTCGGTGTTCTGGAAGACTCCGTGGAAAATAGGGCCTTGGGCTTTTGTTTCGTCCAATTCCGAGAATATTTCCTGTGTAGGATTTCTGAAACCAAAAACAGCAGAAAACAGGAACTGGCGCTTCGGCATCTTGTTAATAGGTTAGTGTCGGAAAATGCATAAAAATGATATAAAGTGTGAGCAAAACATGTAGGTATTGTCATAAAACTAGCATGAAACATCAGAAATTATAGATACGTTGGAGACATATCACTTACTGCCGGCGCACCAGCGCCCGCCGGTGGGAACGGGCCGGTGATAACGAGGTACTGCCGGCGCACCAGCTAGTTCGCCGGCGGTAAGACGAGTTATCCCCGGCGCACCTGCCTAGTGCGCCGGTAGTAAGTTATCCAGGAAACCCAAAAAAAGCCGATCTAGATCTAGATCTAGCTCGGGTTCGTTTTGCGTGTTAATGTGGGCCACCTTGCTGTCGTCGTTGCCGCACCAGTGTAGGAGTAGGAGGATGAGGATGAGAGGATGAGGAGGAGGAGTAGGAGTAGGCCGGAGGTTGAGGTGGAGGTGGAGGTGGAGGAGGAGTAGGAGTAGGCCGGAGGTGCACGTGGAGGAGGAGGAGTTGGCCAGAGGTGAAGGTTGAGGAGGAGGATGATGACCCAGAAGTATAGGGGGTGTATCGTAGTACTTTCGATAAATAAGAGTGTCGAACCCAACGAGGAGCAGAAGGTGTTGACAAGCAGTTTCGATGAAGGATTCACTGTAAATGCTCACAGATAAGTATTCGGGGGTTTTGATATAGCGAGATAAATAAAGTACAAGTAAATAAAATGCGAGAGTAATAGTTGCGGCGAGTGGCCCAATCCTTTTTAGCACAAAGGACAAGCCGGTTTGTTTACTTATAATGACCAAACGTTCTTGAGGACACACGGGAATTTAGTCTAGTGCTTTCGCTTCATATAGCTGATTAATCTTCATTGTTTTGATAAGTGTTGTGTGGGTGAACCTATGCTAATGCACTGCCCTTCCTAGGACTAATAAATACTTGTGATTATACCCCTTGCAAGCATCCGAAAATACAAGAAAGTAATTAAGATAAATCTAACCACAGCCTTAAACTCTGAGATCCTGCTATCCCTCCTGCATCGATATACCAACGGGGGTTCAGGTTGCTGTCACTCCGGCAACCCCGCAATTAGCAAACGAATACAAGATGTATTCCCCTAGGCCCATAAAGGTGAAGTATCATGTAGTCGACGTTCACATTACACCACTAGAAGAATAACACCATAACTTAAATATCATAACATTGAATATTACCCAACATAATTCACTACTAACATTTAGACTTCACCCATGTCCTCAAGAACTAAACGAACTACTCACGAGACATCATATGGAACATGATCAGAGGTGATATGATGATGAATAACAATCTGAACATAAACCTTGGTTCAATAGTTTCACTCAATAGCATCAATAACAAGTAGTAATCAATACAGGAGAGTTTCCCCTATCAAACAATCAAGATTCAACCCTAGATGTTACGGCGGTGACGAGGTGCAGCGGTGGAGATGGCGGTGATGATGATGGAGATGATCGTGATGATGATCCCAATGATGTCCAGCTCGATGACGGTGACGATGGCGTCGATTTCCCCCTCCGGGAGGAATTTCCCCGGCGGATTTCAGCCTGCCGGAGAGCTCTTTTCTCTCTCGGTGTTTTCCGCCCCGCGAGGCGGGCCGTGTCTCTTCGCGATTATTCTGTGGAGCTTAGGTTTTCGGGACGAAGAAGTACGCGAAGGAGAGGAGGCCAGAGGGGGCTGTGGGCCCCCTCCCCACAACGCGGCGCGGCCAGGCCTGGGCCCGCGCTGGCCTATGGGGGGCCCATGGCGGCCCTCCTCGGCTCCTCCTTCTGGCTGTCTCCGTCTTCTGGAAAAATAAGATTTTCCGTGTAATTTCCGTCAATTGCTGATCTTTCGAAATATTGCATTCTGGCGGTGCTTTTTCCAGCAGAATCCTGACTCCGGTGCGCGATTCTCCAATAATCATGAAACATGCAAAATAGATGAAATAACATAAGTATCATCTCTAAATATGAAATATATCAATGAATAACAGTAAATTATGATATAAAATAGTGATGCAAAATGGACGTATCAGAGGAGTTGGCCGGAGGTGGAGAAGGAGGAGGAGGAGGAGCTCACGCCGGAGGAGGAGGAGGCCCGAGGTGGAGGAGGGATGTCACCGGAGGAGGAGGGATGTCACCGGAGGAGAAGGAGGAGGAGGCCATCGGTGAGTATTGCAAGGAGAAGAGCAGGAGGTAAAGAGAAGAAGGGGGAGAAATGAGGAAGGAGAAGAGGGAGTAGGGACGGTTTGACTATATAATCTGGGTTACCGCCGGCGCACCAAGTAGGGTGGTGCGCCGGGGGTCATTTTTTTCTTTTTTTCACCCAAATCTTAAATCTCAAAAAAGTTCTGTTTCTGTTTTCCAAATGACGAATCCATTTTTTCTCCAAACGGCCATAGGCCGTTGAATTCGAATAGGAAATTTCGCGTAGATCGATTTTGATATAAAAAAGTTTTTCATCGGAGGTCGTATGCAACCAGAAAACCCGTTTTACCGAAAGATGACGCCATTTTGCATAATATAGCGAAATTTATTTTTTCAAATTTTGATGAAAGCTAGATTACATAATACATGGGTGATACGTCTCCGACGTATCGATAATTTCTTATGTTCTATGCCATATTATTGATGATACCTACATGTTTTATGCACACTTTATGTCATATTCGTGCATTTTACGGAACTAACCTATTAACAAGATGCCGAAGTGCCGGTTCTGTTTTCTGCTTGTTTTTGGTTTTAGAAATCCTAGTAACGAAATATTCTCGGAATTGGACGAAACAAAGACCCGGGGGCCTATTTCACCACGAACCTTCCGGAAGACCGAAGAGCATACGAAGTGGGGCCACGAGGTGGCCAAACCACATGGCGGCGCGGCCAAGGGGGGCCCGCGCCGCCTGTGGTGTGGGCCCCTCGTCGGGCCCCCAACTCGCCCTTCCGCCTACTTAAAGTCTCCGTCGCGAAACCCCCGAGGCGAAAAACCACGATACGGAAAACCTTACCGAGACGCCGCCGCCGCCGATCCCATCTCGGGGGATTACGGAGATCTCCTCCGGCACCCTGCCGGAGAGGGGATTCATCTCCCGGAGGACTCTACACCGCCATGGTCGCCTCCGGAGTGATGAGTGAGTAGTTCACCCCTGGACTATGGGTCCATAGCGGTAGCTAGATGGTTGTCTTCTCCTCATTGTGCTTCATTGTTGGATCTTGTGAGCTGCCTAACATGATCAAGATCATCTATCCGTAATACTCTATGTTGTGTTTGTCGGGATCCGATGGATAGAGAATACCATGTTATGTTAATTATCAAGTTATTACATATGTGTTGTTTATGATCTTGCATGCTCTCCGTTACTAGTAGAGGCTCTGGCCAAGTTTTTGCTTTTAACTCCAAGAGGGAGTATTTATGCTCGATAGTGGGTTCATGCCTGCATTGACACACGGGACGGTGACGAGAAAGTTCTAAGGTTGTGTTGTGCTTGTTGCCACTAGGGATAAAACATTGGCGCTATGTCCGAGGATGTAGTTGTTGATTACATTACGCACCATACTTAATGCAATTGTCACGTTGCTTTGCAACTTAATACTGGAAGGGGTTCGGACGATAACTCTGAAGGTGGACTTTTTAGGCATAGATGCGGTTGGATGGCGGTCTATGTACTTTGTCGTAATGCCCAATTAAATCTCACTATACTTATCATGACATGTATGTGCATTGTTATGCCCTCTCTATTTGTCAATTGCCCGACTGTAATTTGTTCACCCAACATGCTTTTATCTTATGGGAGAGACACCTCTAGTGAGCTGTGGACCCCGGTCCATTCTTTTAATACTTGAAATACAAATCTGCTGCAATACTTGTTCTTTACTTGTTTTACTGCAAACAATCATCTTCCACACAATACGGTTAATCCTTTGTTACAGCAAGCCGGTGAGATTGACAACCTCAACTGTTTCGTTGGGGCAAAGTACTTTGGTTGTGTTGTGCAGGTTCCACGTTGGCGCCGGAATCCCTGGTGTTGCGCCGCACTACATCCCGCCGCCATCAACCTTCAACGTGCTTCTTGGCTCCTCCTGGTTCGATAAACCTTGTTTTCTTTCTGAGGGAAAACTTGCTGCTGTGCGCATCATACCTTCCTCTTGGGGTTCCCAACAAACGTGTGAATTACACGCCATCAAGCTCTTTTTCTGGCGCCGTTGCCGGGGAGATCAAGACACGCTGCAAGGGAGTCTCCACTTCTCAATCTCTTTACTTTGTTTTTGTCTTGCTTTATTTTATTTACTACTTTATTTGCTGCACTAAATCAAAATACAAAAAAATTAGTTGCTAGCTTTACTTTATTTGCTATCTTGTTTGCTATATCAAAAACACAAAAAAATTAGTTACTTGTTTTACTTTATTTAATATCATGCATGTTTTTATTTCACTAGTTAAGCACAATGGAAAACAACAAAAATATGAGAGATCTTTATGAACTTTATCTTGAATTAGGACATGATGTATTTGAAGAGAGAATTAAAAAACCCATGGAACTTTATATGCATGCTAATGGGAATGTTATTACTATGGATGCTTTGAACACCATTGTTGCTAATGCTATGGAAAATTCTAAGCTTGGGGAAGCTGGCTCTGATGAGCAGGATCTTTTTAGTCCCCCAAGCATTGAGGAGAAAATTTTCTTTGATTATACTATGCCTCCTACACTTGATGAGAATAATAATGATACCTACTTTGTTGAATTTGCTCCCACTATAACTAATAAAATTGATTATGCCTATGTGGAGAGTAATAATTTTATGCATGAGACTCATGATAAGAATGCTTTATGTGATAGTTATATTGTTGAGTTTTCTCATGTTGCTACTGAAAGTTATTATGAGAGAGGAAAATATGGTTGTAGAAATTTTCATGTTACTAAAATGCCTCTCTATGTGCTGAAATTTTTGAAGCTACACTTGTTTTATCTTCCTATGCTTGTTACTTTGCTCTTCATGAACTTGTTTATTTACAAGATTCCTATGCATAGGAAGAATGTTAGACTTAAATGTGTTTTGAATTTGCCTCTTGATGCTCTCTTTTGCTTCAAATACTATTTCTTGTGAGTGCATCATTAAAACTGCTGAGCCCATCTTAATGGCTAAAAAGAAAGAACTTCTTGGGAGATAACCCATGTGTTATTTTGCTACAGTATTTTTGTTTTATATTTGTGTCTTGGAAGTTGTTTACTACTGTAGCAACCTCTCCTTATCTTAGTTTTATGTTTTGTTGTGCCAAGTAAAGTCTTTGATAGAAAAGTAAGTACTAGATTTGGATTACTGCGCAGTTCCAGATTTCTTTGCTTGTCACGAATCTGGGTCTACCTCCCTGTAGGTAGCTCAGAAAATTAAGCCAATTTACGAGCATGATCCTCAGATATGTACGCAACTTTCATTCAATTTGAGCATTTTCGTTTGAGCAAGTCTGGTGGCCTAATAAAATCCATCTTTACGGACTGTTCTGTTTTGACAGATTCTGTCTTTTATTTCGCATTGCCTCTTTTGCTATGTTGGATGAATTTCTTTGATCCATTAATGTCCAGTAGCTTTATGCAATGTCCAGAAGTGTTAAGAATGATTGTGTCACCTCTGAACATGTGAATTTTTATTATGCACTAACCCTCTAATGAGTTGTTTCGAGTTTGGTGTGGAGGAAGTTTTCAAGGATCAAGAGAGGAGTATGATGCAATATGATCAAGGAGAGTGAAAGCTCTAAGATTGGGGATGCCCCGGTGGTTCACCCCTGCATATTATAAGAAGACTCAAGCGTCTAAGCTTGGGGATGCCCAAGGCATCCCCTTCTTCATCGACAAATTATCAGGTTCCTCCCCTGAAACTATATTTTTATTCCGTCACATCTTATGTACTTTGCTTGGAGCGTCGGTTTGTTTTTTTGTTTTTTGTTTTGTTTGAATAAAATGGATCCTAGCATTCACTTTATGGGAGAGAGACACGCTCCGCTGTAGCATATGGACAAGTATGTCCTTAGGCTCTACTCATAGTATTCATGGCGAAGTTTCTTCTTCGTTAAATTGTTATATGGTTGGAATTGGAAAATGCTACATGTAGTAACTCTAAAATGTCTTGGATAATTTGATACTTGGCAATTGTTGTGCTCATGTTTAAGCTCTTGCATCATATACTTTGCACCCATTAATGAAGAAATACTTAGAGCTTGCTAATTTGGTTTGCATATTTGGTTTCTCTAGAGTCTAGATAATATCTAGTATTGAGTTTTGAACAACAAGGAAGACGGTATGGAGTCTTATAATGTTTACCATATGTCTTTTATGTGAGTTTTTACTGTACCGTTCATCCTTGTGTTTGTTTCAAATAACCTTGCTAGCCTAAACCTTGTATCGAGAGGGAATACTTCTCATGCATCCCAAATACTTGAGCCAATCACTATGCCATTTGTGTCCACCATACCTACCTACTACATGGTATTTATCCGCCATTCCAAAGTAAATTGCTTGAGTGCTACCTTCAAAATTCCATCATTCACCTTTGCAATATATAGCTCATGGGACAAATAGCTTAAAAACTATTGTGGTATTGAATATGTACTTATGCATTTTATCTCTTATTAAGTTGCTTGTTGTGCGATAACCATGTTTCAGGGACGCCATCAACTATTCTTTGTTGAATATCATGTGAGTTGCTATGCATGTCCGTCTTGTCCGAAGTAAGAGAGATCTACCACCTTTATGGTTGGAGCATGCATATTGTTAGAGAAGAACTTTGGGCCGCTAACTAAAGCCATGATTCATGGTGGAAGTTTCGATTTTGGACATATATCCTCAATCTCATATGAAAATAATAATTGTTGCCACATGCTTATGCATTAAAGAGGATTCCATTATCCGTTGTCCATGTTGTCCCGGTATGGATGTCTAAGTTGAGAATAATCAAAAGCGAGAAATCCAAAATGCGAGCTTTCTCCTTAGACCTTTGTACAGGCGGCATGGAGGTACCCCATTGTGACACTTGGTTAAAACATGTGCATTGCAAAGATCCGGTAGTCCAAGCTAATTAGGACAAGGTGCGGGCACTATTAGTATACTATGCATGAGGCTTGCAACTTGTAAGATATAATTTACATAACTCATATGCTTTATTACTACCGTTGACAAAATTGTTTCATGTTTTCAAAATAAAAGCTCTAGCACAAATATAGCAATCGATGCTTTCCTCTTTGAAGGACCTTTCTTTTACTTTTATGTTGAGTCAGTTCACCTATCTCTCTCCACCTCAAGAAGCAAACACTTGTGTGAGCTGTGCATTGATTCCTACATACTTGCATATTGTACTTGTTATATTACTCTATGTTGACAATTATCCATGAGATATACATGTTACAAGTTGAAAGCAACCGCTGAAACTTAATCTTCCTTTGTGTTGCTTCAATACCTTTACTTTGATTTATTGCTTTATGAGTTAACTCTTATGCAAGACTTATTAATACTTGTCTTGAAGTACTATTCATGAAAAGTCTTTGCTTTATGATTCACTTGTTTACTCATGTCATTACTTCAGCAATATTGCACCGAACGAAGCAATT
>NC_061511.1:74943079-74993944 GCF_022539505.1 Lolium rigidum | reverse complement strand
AATCAAAGTAAAGGTATTGAAGCAACACAAAGGAAGATTAAGTTTCAGCGGTTGCTTTCAACTTGTAACATGTATATCTCATGGATAATTGTCAACATAGAGTAATATAACAAGTACAATATGCAAGTATGTAGGAATCAATGCACGGTTCACACAAGTGTTTGCTTCTTGAGGTGGAGAGAAATAGGTGAACTGACTCAACATAAAAGTAAAGAGAATGGTCCTTCAAAGAGGAAAGCATCGATTGCTATATTTATGCTAGAGCTTTTATTTTGAAAACATGAAACAATTTTGTCAACGGTAGTAATAAAACATATGAGTTATGAAAGTTATATCTTACAAGTTGCAAGTCTCATGCATAGTATACTAATAGTGCCCGCACCTTGTCCTAATTAACTTGGACTACCGGATCTTTGCAATGCACATGTTTTGACCAAGTGTCACAATGGGGTACCTCCATGCCGCCTGTACAAAGGTCTAAGGAGAAAGCTCGCATTTTGGATTTCTCGCTTTTGATTATTCTCAACTTAGACATCCATACCGGGACAACATGGACAACAGATAATGGACTCCTCTTTAATGCATAAGCATGTGGCAACAATTTTTATTCTCATATGAGATTGAGGATATATGTCCAAACTGAAACTTCCACCATGAATCATGGCTTTAGTTAGCGGCCCAAAGTTCTTCTCTAACAACATGCATGCTCCAACCATGAAGGTGGTAGATCTCTCTTGCTTCGGACAAGACGGACATGCATAGCAACTCACATGATATCCAACAAAGAATAGTTGATGGCGTCCCCGAAACATGGTTATCGCTCAACAAGCAACTTAATAAGAGATAAAGTGCATAAGTACATATTCAATACCACAATAGTTTTTAAGCTATTTGTCCCATGAGCTATATATTGCAAAGGTGAATGATGGAATTTTAAAGGTAGCACTCAAGCAATTTACTTTGGAATGGCGGATAAATACCATGTAGTAGGTAGGTATGGTGGACACAAATGGCATAGTGGTTGGCTCAAGGATTTTGGATGCATGAGAAGTATTCCCTCTCGATACAAGGTTTAGGCTAGCAAGGTTATTTGAAACAAACACAAGGATGAACGGTACAGCAAAACTCACATAAAAGACATATGGTAAACATTATAAGACTCCATACCGTCTTCCTTGTTGTTCAAAACTCAATACTAGATGTTATCTAGACTCTAGAGAAACCAAATATGCAAACCAAATTAGCAAGCTCTAAGTATTTCTTCATTAATGGGTGCAAAGTATATGATGCAAGAGCTTAAACATGAGCACAACAATTGCCAAGTATCAAATTATCCAAGACATTTTAGAGTTACTACATGTATCATTTTCCAATTCCAACCATATAACAATTTAACGAAGAAGAACTTCGCCATGAATACTATGAGTAGAGCCTAAGGACATATTTGTCCATATGCAACAGCGGAGCGTGTCTCTCTCCCATAAAGTGAATGCTAGGATCCATTTTATTCAAACAAAACAAAAAACAAAAACAAACCGACGCTCCAAGCAAAGTACATAAGATGTGGCCGAATAAAAATATAGTTTCGGGGAGGAACCTGATAATGTTGTCGATGAAGAAGGGGATGCCTTGGGCATCCCCAAGCTTAGACGCTTGAGTCTTCTTAATATATGCAGGGGTGAACCACCGGGGCATCCCCAAGCTTAGAGCTTTCACTCTCCTTGATCATATTGCATCATACTCCTCTCTTGATCCTTGAAAACTTCCTCCACACCAAACTCGAAACAACTCATTAGAGGGTTAGTGCATAATAAAAATTCACATGTTCAGAGGTGACACAATCATTCTTAACTCTTCTGGACATTGCATAAAGCTACTGGACATTAGTGGATCAAAGAAATTCATCCAACATAGCAAAAGAGGCAATGCGAAATAAAAGACAGAATCTGTCAAAACAGAACAGTCCGTAAAGATGGATTTTATTAGGCCACCAGACTTGCTCAAACGAAAATGCTCAAATTGAATGAAAGTTGCGTACATATCTGAGGATCATGCTCGTAAATTTGCGTAATTTTCTGAGCTACCTACAGGAGATAGACCCAGATTCGTGACAGCAAAGAAATCTGGAACTGCGCAGTAATCCAAATCTAGTACTTACTTTTCTATCAAAGACTTTACTTGGCACAACAAAACTTAAAACTAAGATAAGGAGAGGTTGCTACAGTAGAAAACAACTTCCAAGACACAAATATAAAATAAAAATACTGTAGTAAAAACATGGGTTGTCTCCCATAAGCGCTTTTCTTTAACGCCTTTCAGCTAGGCGCAGAAAGTGTATCTCAAGTAACATCGAAAGATGAAGCATCAACATCATAATTTGTTCTAATAATAGAATCATAAGGTACCTTCATTCTCTTTCTAGGGAAGTGTTCCATACCTTTCTTGAGAGGAAATTGATATTTAATATTACCTTCCTTCATATCAATAGTAGCACCAACGGTTCGAAGAAAAGGTCTTCCCAATATAATGGGGCAAGATGCATTGCATTCAATATCCAAGACAACAAAATCAACGGGGACAAGGTTATTGTTAACCATAATATGAACATTATCAACTTTCCCCAAAGGCTTCTTTTTAGCATTATCAGCGAGATTAACATCCAAATAACAATTCTTCAATGGTGGCAAGTCAAGCATATCATAGACTTTTTAGGCATAACAGAAATACTTGCACCAAGATCACATAAAGCATTACAATCAAAATCTTTGATTCTCATTTTAATGATGGGCTCCCAACCATCCTCTAGCTTTCTAGGAATATAAGTTTCAAGTTTTAGTTTCTCTTCTCTAGCTTTTATGAGAGCATTTGTAATATGTTTTGTGAAAGCCAAATTTATAGCACTAGCATTGGGACTCTTAGCAAGTTTTTGCAAGAACTTTATAACTTCAGAGATATGGCAATCATCAAAATCTAAATCATTACAATCTAAAGCAATGGGATTATCATCCCCAAGGTTGGAAAAAATTTCAGCAGTTTTATCACAAGCAGTTTCAGCAGTTTTAGCAGTTTCAGGTAATTTTGCGCGCTTTGCACTAGGAGTAGAAGCATTGCCAACACCAATTATTTTATCATGGATAGTAGGAGGTGCAGCAACATATGAATCACTAGCAAATGATCGGCGCGGCGGCACGCCGCGCCAGTATGTGATGAAAAAGTAGGTGAAATGTTAATAACATGAATACACCATTTAAATTGTACCATGTATTTCGCTAAAGAAAACTGTAATATGTATAACAACTGGATCAACTAAAACGGCTAAGCTAGCCAAGAAATGACGAATATTCTATGCTAGCATGTACCTATGAGGGAAATCCGCGGTGGGATCAGAGTATATGCTATGCGCAAGTATGCTCAAGCATGGAAAGACCATGATACTGCAACTGTTAGATCCTATGATATGAATGGAACACGGTGAACCGCCAATTCTGTTAAAACCGGAGCAAGACACCGTGTGCAAGAATTGCAACATAGATAATAGATTACTACGCTGTGGGGAAGTGCACTTATTTTTGCATCTGGTGCTATTGCTGGAAGCGGGGATGACGCTGTCCGTGTATTTGTCTAGGGAATTGATGGAAGGACTGAAGTTGCCAAAATTAGAGCAGTTATGGACTTCTTTGAAACTAAGAGCAGCGGAAAACCAAAATGTTATAACCAAAGGGAGATGAGGATATTCAATATAGGGTATGCATTAGTTTAATTGAAGATAACATCATTATATAAGAAACTATATTACTTCGTGGTGAACAACATTGCACTACCTTCCAAAGTTCCATCGATCAACAATCCATGGATACATGTACATTAATTTTGGTTGACATTATTGTCATGTACTTCCCCCAAAATGGAACATAAAAGATTAGTTTTGGAACTTCAGATACGGACTGGCCATACAGTTGGATCTTCATATCTCTTACAACAATTAATGTTCGTAGCCATTCAGTATTGCTAGACCAGCATGAAACTTTGAGATCATCGCAGCCTGCATCCAATGAAAATATGAAACGGTGTGAAAAAGAATAAGATGATAGGATGTGCTAACTCGAATCCTTCCATGGTGCAAGATGGCCAGACTAAATAAAAGAGAGGATGTTAAAACTGATGGTATAGAAAAATAGTAGAAAAGGCAGAGTATATTCTTCTTTGGCAGTGAAACAGTAGGAGAGGCTCCTACTGTGGTATATTATACATTAATACATAAAAATATTTACATCGTTGGGTGTAGCACCCTCTAGAATCCCAGGATTACAAAGTTCAGATGCTATATATCTACAACAGGTAATATAAAAAAAGTGAAGTCTTTTGAGGGTATTTGTATCTAAGAAGGTGTATCAGCTACCACTCTAGCTTTTCTCAAAAAAAAAAAAAGCTACCACTCTAGCTCTCCAACCAGCCCCTGTAGGCCTTACACCCTTGAAGATATAATTATTCCTTCTTTTCTTGATACCACGGGCTAAATTTATAAAAAATTCGAACAAAAGCTCTCCTTGAATAGAATACTTCGCTTCAGCAATAGCCTCAAATCAGTTGGGCTGAAGATTCCAATTTATATGCAATGCAATATGTTCCAAAACTAAGTAGAAAAGGAGCAGTGAAGAATAGGTGTTCCAGTGTTTCCTCTTCACCAGAATTGCGATGGGCATGAAAAATTATTTCCAATGTTATAGTGCCTCCTTTTAAGCATGTTTCTGGTGTTTAATCTATCAAAGAATAATAACAATGCAAATAGGGGAGTGATGTTTTGGCACATGGGTGCGTATGCTCCCTTTATTTTGAAATACATGTTAGACACATTTTAAAATGTCAAAAAATTGAAACAAAAATTTCGCACGTACATCTTCATGTGCTACGCGCTCACAAAGTCGTTTCATGAAAAATCGACATGTCATGTGGCATGTGTAAAAAAGACAAAATTCGGTGCTAAAATAAAGACTTGTCACAAGATAAATTTTCTCTTTTTCGCTTAGACTACAAAAAATATCAAATTTTCGTGAAACTTGACGAATACACATATATTATGGAGATGTACGTGTAAATTTTTTTGTCAAAATTTTTTAACACTTGGAAATATGTTTTTATGTTAGAGGGATCATACGCACCCGGGAGCCGAATTGAGTTTCTGTCCAGAATAGTTACTACCCAAAATAGTTACTACCAAAAATACAGAAGATGCAGGTAGTAAGTATTTCTGAAGTAGTAATATTTATAATATTTTCAACAAGAATATTTACTACCCAAAATATAATTCCATTCATCAACAATCACATACCATGAAGGAGTGCCTTTTTAGTTTAGTTTTATTATGATGATGACACTCCCCCCAACCTTTGCTTACACAAGCCATGGCTAACCGAATCCTTCGGGTGCCGTCCAACAATCACAAACCATGGAGGAGTGTCTATTTAAGTTAATTAATTCGGGACTGGGAATCCCATTGCCAGCTCTTTTTGCAAAATTATTGGATAAGCGGATGTGCCACTATTCCATATGAGAGTCCGTCAAAAGTAAATGACAAGGTTGAAAGCTAAACACCACATACTTCCTCATGAGCTATGAAACATTAACACAAATTAAGAAGCATTTTGAAGGTTTTAAAGGTAGCGCATGAGAATTTACTTGGAATGGTTTGAAATGCCATGCATAGGTATTTATGGTGGACACTCTGGAATAACTTGGTTTTCATTTGTTTGGAGGCACGAGCAGCGTTCCCGCTCAGTACAAGTGAAGTCTAGCAAAAATACTAGGGAGCGACAAATCAAGAGAGCAGTAACTGTCATAATCATGCTTGCGGCAAAATAAATTAACTGAGGCACAAAAGTGATACAAGAACTCTGAAGCAATGTAAATCATTGAGGCTTAATTGACTCTTGTTCAGTCATATGCATGCGTGAGCATGTGCCAAGTCGATATAAATGAATTATTCAGAGGAGGATACCACAATGCCATACTTACTTATGAATAAAACAATGCAAGCAAACATCCATGACATGCTACTCATATTAATAAATTGGAGCTAATCATGAGAGATCATGAACTACTAGACTTTCTTAAATAACATATACCTCACATGAACCAACTAAGCATGCTCACATGGATGAGTATATGTACAAAAATGAAAACAAATAGAGTTCATACCAGCCTCTCACCACAATCAGATTGTCGTAGATCGTCATTATTGCCTTTTCACTTGTGTCGCTTGGATAATATGAAATGAAAACCACGCTCCAGCCACCGAAGACCATTGAACTCATAATGAACTTTACAAACCAAAGAAGAACAACAAATATTTTTGGTGTTTTCGAATTTGAGAATAAGAACAAAAGAAAACAAGCAAACAAAGCAAAATCTTTTTGGGTTTTCTTATAGCAAACTAGCAATAGCAAATAAAGCGAAACAAATGCAAAAACCAAGATAAACAAATGATGAAGAGAAACAACAGAAATATTTTTGGTCTTTTTGTGTTTTGGGAAAGAAACAAAGTGGAAACAAGAAATAGCAAACTAAAAGAAACACAGAAAAGCGAGATGGCAGAAATCTGCCAAAACCTGACAGCAGTACAGAAATCGATTTTTACAAAAATCTTACGTTGCTCAGTTCAAAAAGTGTTCAACTAATGAAAGTTAGATAACAACCTGGGGAACATGCACAAAAATTGGCTTCGCAAAATACTGTTCTGGCTGGGCGCACGAATTTTTACGGTAACAGCCCAGAATTTGTTTTCAGGCAGCACTTCCCCAAATATCATCTTCCTCTCATTAGAAAACCACTCAAAGAGACTAAACAAGTATATACAAGTATCCAGCAATCATAATATGCAAAGAATGAGTGATGCCGGTATACCTCCCCCCAAGCTTAGGCTTTTGGCCTAAGTGGAGTTCAACCCCATCGAGGGCCTGGGTTCCACGCCGGTGGATCATATGTGGAGTAATCATAATAAGGTGCCGATGCAGAAGAAAAGCGTGGGGGTTCCTCATACCCAGCTTGTGGATGCGAAGAGCTTGCTGCATCGGATGACGAGTCGAGGTGTTCCTCGACCTCATCCGTTTTGTCTCGTGCACGATGGCTTCCTCCCTCGATGTATGCATTAACTGCACTTTCCGTGACTGACCAATCCTCCCTGGAATCAAGGTTAAACAGAGAAGGTGCAGGCAATCCTACTAATTTTTCAACTTTCTTAGTCCTTGTCCAAGATTTCTTGTAAAATGTTATTCTATAAGACAGGTTCCCCAAATTAGACGAATTAGAAAGAAATTCATGCTTAATCATGGAAGCTATGTCAAGTTTCTCCATAGGGAGCGGAATATCAAGACCGTGAGGTCTCACATTATGCATAGCTAATAAACGAGAGGCGATGAGACCCCCACAAATTCCTCCCTTCTCACGGTTAGTGGCAAGTCTGTTGGCTATCAAAGCTCCCAAGTTATAAGTCTTATTACCTTGTAATGCAGCAGCTAGAAAGGCTAGATCTGGGATAGTTATTTTACCTCCATTCTTTCTTGCTAGAACGCACTTGGTGATGAAATAGGCGAAGTAACGAATAGCTGGGTGATGGCGTGTATTTCACACGTTCGTTGGGCAACCCCAAGAGGAAGGTATGATGCGCACAGCAGCAAGTTTTCCCTCAGAAAGAAACCAAGGTTTATCGAACCAGGAGGAGCCAAGAAGCACGTTGAAGGTTGATGGCGGCGGGATGTAGTGCGGCGCAACACCGGAGATTCCGGCGCCAACGTGGAACCTGCACAACACAACCAAAGTACTTTGCCCCAACGAAACAGTGAGGTTGTCAATCTCACCGGCTTGCTGTAACAAAGGATTAACCGTATTGTGTGGAAGATGATTGTTTGCAGAGAAAACAAGTAAAACAAGTATTGCGAGCAGATTTGTATTTCAAGTATTAAAGAATGGACCGGGGTCCACAGTTCACTAGAGGTGTCTCTCCCATAAGATAAAAGCATGTTGGGTGAACAAATTACAGTCGGGCAATTGACAAATAGAGAGGGCATAACAATGCACATACATGACATGATAAGTATAGTGAGATTTAATTGGGCATTACGACAAAGTACATAGACCGCCATCCAACTGCATCTATGCCTAAAAAGTCCACCTTCAGAGTTATCATCCGAACCCCCTCCGAGTATTAAGTTGCAAACAACGGACAATTGCATTAAGTATGGTGCGTAATGTAATCAACAACTACATCCTCGGACATAGCGCCAATGTTTTATCCCTAGTGGCAACAAGCACAACACAACCTTAGAACTTTCTCGTCACTGTCCCATGTGTCAATGCAGGCATGAACCCACTATCGAGCATAAGTACTCCCTCTTGGAGTTAAAAGTAAAAACTTGGCCAGAGCCTCTACTAGAAACGGAGAGCATGCAAGATCATAAACAACACATGTATAATAACTTGATAATTAACATGACATGGTATTCTCTATCCATCGGATCCCGACAAACACAACATATAGAATTACAGATAGATGATCTTGATCATGTTAGGCAGCTCACAAGATCCAACAATGAAGCACAATGAGGAGAAGACAACCATCTAGCTACTGCTATGGACCCATAGTCCAGGGGTGAACTACTCACTCATCACTCCGGAGGCGACCATGGCGGTGTAGAGTCCTCCGGGAGATGAATCCCCTCTCCGGCAGGGTGTCGGAGGAGATCTCCAGAATCCCCCGAGATGGGATCGGCGGCGACGGCGTCTCAGTAAGGTTTTCCGTATCGTGGTTTTTCGCCTCAGGGGTTTCGCGACGGAGGCTTTAAGTAGGCGGAAGGGCAGAGTCGGGGGCTAAGAGGGGCCCACGCTATAGGTCGGCGCGGCCAGGGCTTGGGCCGCGCCGCCCTATAGCCTGGCCACCTCGTGGCCCCACTTCGTGTGTTCTTCGGTCTTCTGGAAGCTCCGTGGAAAAATAGGGCCCTGGGTCTTCATTTCGTCCAATTCCGAGAATATTTCGTTACTAGGATTTCTGAAACCAAAAACAGCAGAAAACAGGAACTGGCACTTCGGCATCTTGTTAATAGGTTAGTTCCAGAAAATGCACGAATATGACATAAAGTGTGCATAAAACATGTAGGTATCATCAATAATATGGCATAGAACATAAGAAATTATCGATACGTTGGAGACGTATCAAGCATCCCCAAGCTTAGTTCCGCTCGTCCCGAGCAGGTAAAACGATAACAAAGATAATTTCTGAAGTGATATGCCATCATAACCTTGATCATACTATTTGTAAACATATGTAGTGGATGCAGCGATCATAACAATGGTGATGACATGAGTAAACAAGTGAATCATAAAGCAAAGACTTTTCATGAATAGTACTTCGAGACAAGTATTAATAAGTCTTGCATAAGAGTTAACTCATAAAGCAATAAATCAAAGTAAAGGTATTGAAGCAACACAAAGGAAGATTAAGTTTCAGCGGTTGCTTTCAACTTGTAACATGTATATCTCATGGATAATTGTCAACATAGAGTAATATAACAAGTACAATATGCAAGTATGTAGGAATCAATGCACGGTTCACACAAGTGTTTGCTTCTTGAGGTGGAGAGAAATAGGTGAACTGACTCAACATAAAAGTAAAGAGAATGGTCCTTCAAAGAGGAAAGCATCGATTGCTATATTTATGCTAGAGCTTTTATTTTGAAAACATGAAACAATTTTGTCAACGGTAGTAATAAAACATATGAGTTATGAAAGTTATATCTTACAAGTTGCAAGTCTCATGCATAGTATACTAATAGTGCCCGCACCTTGTCCTAATTAACTTGGACTACCGGATCTTTGCAATGCACATGTTTTGACCAAGTGTCACAATGGGGTACCTCCATGCCGCCTGTACAAAGGTCTAAGGAGAAAGCTCGCATTTTGGATTTCTCGCTTTTGATTATTCTCAACTTAGACATCCATACCGGGACAACATGGACAACGAGATAATGGACTCCTCTTTAATGCATAAGCATGTGGCAACAATTTTTATTCTCATATGAGATTGAGGATATATGTCCAAACTGAAACTTCCACCATGAATCATGGCTTTAGTTAGCGGCCCAAAGTTCTTCTCTAACAACATGCATGCTCCAACCATGAAGGTGGTAGATCTCTCTTGCTTCGGACAAGACGGACATGCATAGCAACTCACATGATATCCAACAAAGAATAGTTGATGGCGTCCCCGAAACATGGTTATCGCTCAACAAGCAACTTAATAAGAGATAAAGTGCATAAGTACATATTCAATACCACAATAGTTTTTAAGCTATTTGTCCCATGAGCTATATATTGCAAAGGTGAATGATGGAATTTTAAAGGTAGCACTCAAGCAATTTACTTTGGAATGGCGGATAAATACCATGTAGTAGGTAGGTATGGTGGACACAAATGGCATAGTGGTTGGCTCAAGGATTTTGGATGCATGAGAAGTATTCCCTCTCGATACAAGGTTTAGGCTAGCAAGGTTATTTGAAACAAACACAAGGATGAACGGTACAGCAAAACTCACATAAAAGACATATGGTAAACATTATAAGACTCCATACCGTCTTCCTTGTTGTTCAAAACTCAATACTAGATGTTATCTAGACTCTAGAGAAACCAAATATGCAAACCAAATTAGCAAGCTCTAAGTATTTCTTCATTAATGGGTGCAAAGTATATGATGCAAGAGCTTAAACATGAGCACAACAATTGCCAAGTATCAAATTATCCAAGACATTTTAGAGTTACTACATGTATCATTTTCCAATTCCAACCATATAACAATTTAACGAAGAAGAACTTCGCCATGAATACTATGAGTAGAGCCTAAGGACATATTTGTCCATATGCAACAGCGGAGCGTGTCTCTCTCCCATAAAGTGAATGCTAGGATCCATTTTATTCAAACAAAACAAAAAACAAAAACAAACCGACGCTCCAAGCAAAGTACATAAGATGTGGCCGAATAAAAATATAGTTTCGGGGAGGAACCCGATAATGTTGTCGATGAAGAAGGGGATGCCTTGGGCATCCCCAAGCTTAGACGCTTGAGTCTTCTTAATATATGCAGGGGTGAACCACCGGGGCATCCCCAAGCTTAGAGCTTTCACTCTCCTTGATCATATTGCATCATACTCCTCTCTTGATCCTTGAAAACTTCCTCCACACCAAACTCGAAACAACTCATTAGAGGGTTAGTGCATAATAAAAATTCACATGTTCAGAGGTGACACAATCATTCTTAACTCTTCTGGACATTGCATAAAGCTACTGGACATTAGTGGATCAAAGAAATTCATCCAACATAGCAAAAGAGGCAATGCGAAATAAAAGACAGAATCTGTCAAAACAGAACAGTCCGTAAAGATGGATTTTATTAGGCCACCAGACTTGCTCAAACGAAAATGCTCAAATTGAATGAAAGTTGCGTACATATCTGAGGATCATGCTCGTAAATTGGCGTAATTTTCTGAGCTACCTACAGGGAGATAGACCCAGATTCGTGACAGCAAAGAAATCTGGAACTGCGCAGTAATCCAAATCTAGTACTTACTTTTCTATCAAAGACTTTACTTGGCACAACAAAACTTAAAACTAAGATAAGGAGAGGTTGCTACAGTAGTAAACAACTTCCAAGACACAAATATAAAATAAAAATACTGTAGTAAAAACATGGGTTGTCTCCCATAAGCGCTTTTCTTTAACGCCTTTCAGCTAGGCGCAGAAAGTGTATCTCAAGTAACATCGAAAGATGAAGCATCAACATCATAATTTGTTCTAATAATAGAATCATAAGGTACCTTCATTCTCTTTCTAGGGAAGTGTTCCATACCTTTCTTGAGAGGAAATTGATATTTAATATTACCTTCCTTCATATCAATAGTAGCACCAACGGTTCGAAGAAAAGGTCTTCCCAATATAATGGGGCAAGATGCATTGCATTCAATATCCAAGACAACAAAATCAACGGGGACAAGGTTATTGTTAACCATAATATGAACATTATCAACTTTCCCCAAAGGCTTCTTTTTAGCATTATCAGCGAGATTAACATCCAAATAACAATTCTTCAATGGTGGCAAGTCAAGCATATCATAGACTTTTTTAGGCATAACAGAAATACTTGCACCAAGATCACATAAAGCATTACAATCAAAATCTTTGATTCTCATTTTAATGATGGGCTCCCAACCATCCTCTAGCTTTCTAGGAATATAAGTTTCAAGTTTTAGTTTCTCTTCTCTAGCTTTTATGAGAGCATTTGTAATATGTTTTGTGAAAGCCAAATTTATAGCACTAGCATTGGGACTCTTAGCAAGTTTTTGCAAGAACTTTATAACTTCAGAGATATGGCAATCATCAAAATCTAAATCATTACAATCTAAAGCAATGGGATTATCATCCCCAAGGTTGGAAAAAATTTCAGCAGTTTTATCACAAGCAGTTTCAGCGAGTTTTAGCAGTTTCAGGTAATTTTGCGCGCTTTGCACTAGGAGTAGAAGCATTGCCAACACCAATTATTTTATCATGGATAGTAGGAGGTGCAGCAACATATGAATCACTAGCAAATGATCGGCGCGGCGGCACGCCGCGCCAGTATGTGATGAAAAAGTAGGTGAAATGTTAATAACATGAATACACCATTTAAATTGTACCATGTATTTCGCTAAAGAAAACTGTAATATGTATAACAACTGGATCAACTAAAACGGCTAAGCTAGCCAAGAAATGACGAATATTCTATGCTAGCATGTACCTATGAGGGAAATCCGCGGTGGGATCAGAGTATATGCTATGCGCAAGTATGCTCAAGCATGGAAAGACCATGATACTGCAACTGTTAGATCCTATGATATGAATGGAACACGGTGAACCGCCAATTCTGTTAAACCAGAGCAAGACACCGTGTGCAAGAATTGCAACATAGATAATAGATTACTACGCTGTGGGGAAGTGCACTTATTTTTGCATCTGGTGCTATTGCTGGAAGCGGGGATGACGCTGTCCGTGTATTTGTCTAGGGAATTGATGGAAGGACTGAAGTTGCCAAAATTAGAGCAGTTATGGACTTCTTTGAAACTAAGAGCAGCGGAAAACCAAAATGTTATAACCAAAGGGAGATGAGGATATTCAATATAGGGTATGCATTAGTTTAATTGAAGATAACATCATTATATAAGAAACTATATTACTTCGTGGTGAACAACATTGCACTACCTTCCAAAGTTCCATCGATCAACAATCCATGGATACATGTACATTAATTTTGGTTGACATTATTGTCATGTACTTCCCCCAAAATGGAACATAAAAGATTAGTTTTGGAACTTCAGATACGGACTGGCCATACAGTTGGATCTTCATATCTCTTACAACAATTAATGTTCGTAGCCATTCAGTATTGCTAGACCAGCATGAAACTTTGAGATCATCGCAGCCTGCATCCAATGAAAATATGAAACGGTGTGAAAAAAGAATAAGATGATAGGATGTGCTAACTCGAATCCTTCCATGGTGCAAGATGGCCAGACTAAATAAAAGAGAGGATGTTAAAACTGATGGTATAGAAAAATAGTAGAAAAGGCAGAGTATATTCTTCTTTGGCAGTGAAACAGTAGGAGAGGCTCCTACTGTGGTATATTATACATTAATACATAAAAATATTTACATCGTTGGGTGTAGCACCCTCTAGAATCCCAGGATTACAAAGTTCAGATGCTATATATCTACAACAGGTAATATAAAAAAAGTGAAGTCTTTTGAGGGTATTTGTATCTAAGAAGGTGTATCAGCTACCACTCTAGCTTTTCTCAAAAAAAAAAAAAGCTACCACTCTAGCTCTCCAACCAGCCCCTGTAGGCCTTACACCCTTGAAGATATAATTATTCCTTCTTTTCTTGATACCACGGGCTAAATTTATAAAAAATTCGAACAAAAGCTCTCCTTGAATAGAATACTTCGCTTCAGCAATAGCCTCAAATCAGTTGGGCTGAAGATTCCAATTTATATGCAATGCAATATGTTCCAAAACTAAGTAGAAAAGGAGCAGTGAAGAATAGGTGTTCCAGTGTTTCCTCTTCACCAGAATTGCGATGGGCATGAAAAATTATTTCCAATGTTATAGTGCCTCCTTTTAAGCATGTTTCTGGTGTTTAATCTATCAAAGAATAATAACAATGCAAATAGGGGAGTGATGTTTTGGCACATGGGTGCGTATGCTCCCTTTATTTTGAAATACATGTTAGACACATTTTAAAATGTCAAAAAATTGAAACAAAAATTTCGCACGTACATCTTCATGTGCTACGCGCTCACAAAGTCGTTTCATGAAAAATCGACATGTCATGTGGCATGTGTAAAAAAGACAAAATTCGGTGCTAAAATAAAGACTTGTCACAAGATAAATTTTCTCTTTTTCGCTTAGACTACAAAAAATATCAAATTTTCGTGAAACTTGACGAATACACATATATTATGGAGATGTACGTGTAAATTTTTTTGTCAAAATTTTTTAACACTTGGAAATATGTTTTTATGTTAGAGGGATCATACGCACCCGGGAGCCGAATTGAGTTTCTGTCCAGAATAGTTACTACCCAAAATAGTTACTACCAAAAATACAGAAGATGCAGGTAGTAAGTATTTCTGAAGTAGTAATATTTATAATATTTTCAACAAGAATATTTACTACCCAAAATATAATTCCATTCATCAACATCAGAGTAGATTAAAGTATAGTTGGGTTCCATATGTTTAGGAATCACGCATAGCTTTTCCAATCTGTTATTACAAAATGACATTGACATCTGAGTACAAAGCTAACTCAGGTCAAGGAAACTTAGAATCACATGTCCTATATAACTAAGGTCTTAGCAATATCTTGGCCAAAACTTTTTCATAACACTGTGAGTAGGAAAAGGAAAGAAACTCACACAACTAAATGTGCTTCACAGAAACATGCTTCTACTTGTTGTTCATATGGTATTCTAATGAACTCGTAAGGATAGTCTGCTAGTTTAGGAGGCATTCTATGCTATCATGTAGAGATGAAAATATTTGACGATATAAAAGGAGGTGAGAAAAAATTATCGCACTTGTCGTGGTAAGACACATGTCCTAGATTCGATGTATCAACAAAAACACTTCCTCTGCATACAAATTCAACCTAATTTTTTGTTTATAAAGAAATAGGGAATCACAATAGAAAAATATAAGACGATTATATAGTGACGAAGTGTGTACAGCCTATAGACTAAGAATTTGCATGAAAGAACATCTAGTGTACCCCATATATTACTTTTAAGCCGACCAACAGGGCAATATGTTAGAGGTACATATCTTTATTCAAATGACTTATTAATTTTCAGCACCATCCAGACATAGAAGTACTTTTGGAGAGCCTATGCATTTTCTACCAACTCACCCACATGATTTTGATGTGTGCATCAAATCAGAATCCAATGGAAGCATAGCATATAGCTGATCCAATAAATTTATTGCTAAGAGCACGTCATCGAGCGTGTAGAGTTCCTTCAGCTCAGCGTCCGGTGCCGTGCAGAAATAGAACTCTAGCATGATTGTATCTCTAGTTCTGTTCTTGCATGTAGATAATGGGCATCACAGGTCAACAGGAGGTGCATAATCCTTGTTTGAACTTTCTCTTTTTTTTGAAACGGAGGCAAAAGCTTTGCCTCATCCATTAATTAAGAAGAAAGTGCCCAATTTTTAGGAGAAAATCGGGCGAAAACCAACAACACACACCGAGCACCCCGGCCAACCTGGCTACCCACACGAAGCACACACGTCATCGAGAAGAAAGACCTCGTTGAGGATGTCATCGAGCGTCATCGTCGTCACTCCTCCACGAGCCAGCGATTCCGACTTCACCTTAGACGACCGCCACCAAGACCCTCGCCGCGAACGACATCGGAGCCCATGTGAGCCCATGCCAAACAGTCGACCCCCAAGCACGTCGAGGAGGAGGCAGCTCCGACTTCAACCGAGACCTTCATAGGAGAAAGTTGCACGCCTTGCACCGACGCAAGCACCAATCAACTGGCATCATTGCCACAAGTCGCCTCGCAGCTCCGACTTCACCATCACGGCAGGGGTGACGAAGGACATGCCGCAGCTCCAATCCGCTCACCATTGTCATTGTTGCCACTCAGCCCACGACGCCAACACCAACCATCTTCCACAGGTCCCTCCGACCTAAGCAGCTCCAAATCGATGCCCTCAAGAGGGAAGACGACACAAGAGCGCCGCCATCGACCGATCACGGCGGATCTAGGGATTTCCCCGGAGCTTTCCCAGACAGAATGGCAAAACATCACCTCGGCGATGCCTTCAAGAAGGAAGCGGCGCCCGAAGCCGTCGCCATCGCCGGCCTCGGCCAGCTGCCGGCCGGCCAGCCACCGAGGACAAGGCATTAGCCCGGAGCTTGTCGCGCCATCCTGCTTCGTGCTTTTGGCCAGACCCGCCTTCAACCCTCATCCCCCATCTCCACCGTGGCCGCCACACCCGCCTCGGCCCTGGGCAGCACCACCGGCCGTCCTCCGCACGCTGCCGGAGAGGGACAGGGCCAGAGCCAGGGACGCAGCACCTCACAACGCGAGGCAGTCCACCGCGTCCCAGACACAGCGCCCTGCCGCCGCGCCCGCCCTCCGCTGCATAGCCCGCCGCGCCGCCAAGACGCGGCCCAGATCGGGCCCGGACGGCCCGCACCTCCCGCCGCCACCAGCAGCAGCACCTCGGCCCCGCACAGCCACCACACGCCCGCTGCCAGGAGCGCCGCCGCGCCTGTCGTCCGTCGCCTCGCCCACCTCCCGTCGCCGCGCCCGCCACCAGCCGCCGCGCCCAAGTGAGCTCCTTCTCACCAGGGGCCGCGGGAGGGAAGAAGCCGCCCCGCCGCCACCTTCCTTGGGGCGCGCGCGGCTTTGCCGGCCCCCCTCCGGCGGCGGCGAAGCAGGGGAGAGACGGGGTGGGGGCGAGGTGTGGCGGCGGCTAGGGTTCCCCCCTTGTCGCCAGAGGAGGGCGACGCGGGGGGAGGAGATAGTAAATCATCGTGGCTGAACTTTCTCTTTTCACCCTAGATCAATTTCAATTTAGCCAAAAAAGCCAAATAAGTTGTTTGGTAAGAATACTGCAGTACATGAATATAACATGTGACACCTACATCTACTCTCAAAGCAAAAAAAAAAAGAAAGATAAGAGACTGGGTAGAGCAAAGCAATGTTTTGACAGAACGTATCAATGATCTGTAGAAAGCTACAAAAATATGAAGCCAAAACATACCAGTGCAGCGGGGGGCAACTAAAACCAAGAACCTAACATGTGTACAACTAACCTAATATTTAGTATAGTAGTTATATAATTCGTAATCAAAATGCATGGAAAAGGCAAAAGCAAGGATCTTTCATGATTTATTCGAACTGATCGTGGCAGAGCTAGAACTGATCCGACTAAATCCTTTGTAACCGGAAAATAAATATAGGTCTAACACTGAGATTGCTCTCACTGATTATTTATGAAGACATTTAGCAAATCAAAATTAATTTATACATGTTAAATTTAGTAACAATAATACATACTTTCAAACTACACTATTTTAAAAACCATATGTCCTAAGGTGGGAAAAAACTTCATTACCCACAGCAATATCCTATTGCATGTAGAGCTGAAATGAATGATACAAAGAGATGCCGCGTCTCCTACAGATGATCTCTCACCTAGATCTTAACAGGAGAAACTATTGAAGATACATTCCCATCTCATGTTAATGTTTAGAATAATTATTTTTCAACACAAGTTAGTTTCCGACACCACATGCAAATGAAACATGCATGCTTCATCAATTGTCTAGAGACTGAATTTAAGTGCAAGATACAATCCCGTGCATCCTTAAGTATGAAAAGGCCTATCTTGAGCATATATATGCATTATCTCTAGAATAACACATGTCTTGACATGAAAAGATCACTTGACAAACTACTCAGGCATCCTACTACTCGGGGGAACTCTAAAGTGTATCTTAGTTGGAAAGAACAACACATATGCAGTTGAATGTATATGGTTACCCTTTCAAGATAAAGCATTAAAAAGAACTTCCTCTGATAACAACTAATGTTTGATGTCTGTACGTATTTGTTAGAACATGAGTTAGATGCTATCTCACTGAAACAGGAAATGAAAGAACTTCAAACTATGGCAGGCCTAAGATGTATGACCCGACATAATATTAAAGATTCATAAGCTGGTACCAGCTCTCTTCACTTCGATATCAAATAAGACCAAGTGAATAATCCAGATCTAATTCGATTCAGAAAGCATGAACATATTCTCAAATGCAGAATCACCAAAAATAAAGGAGGAACACAATGTACCTACCAAGGTACTGGTACATCTAAATCTTGACCCTAATAGACCATTTCAGATATATACATGATTGGGAGCTTGCCATGCATTTGTGCTTTTCTGTGATAGCAGAGAACTAATCACTAAATGGGTGAATCAAGCAACTAACATATGCATCTGTCAACCACTGAAGCTCAACAACCGGCCATGGCTAAAAATCGTTGAAGATTCCAACAAAACTGACATATTTTATCTATTAATACTAAACCATATAGAACATTTGGATTCAGAAGGAAATTTAAATCTACAACAAAATATATAGCTGGTGCGTTGATTTTTCCTAAAGTAACACACCAGCGATATATTTTGTTGTAGACTTTAATCTTGGATTCGAATAAAGGGTTAAATTTCTTGCTGAATAGTATAACAGTACTGGCAAATGAAAGACAGAAATAAAAATTGTAGGGAAATCACCAAATATATGGATTCCTTCTCTGAATCAATTCAGACACAAAATATTCAGAAGCAGAAAAGAATTTTTTTACTTGTATTAATAAAGTAGAATCGATTATGACACAAATTGTTGTTGTTTGAAGATCTCTCCATGACACGTACTACAAGTGATTATTGATGAATTACGATGCAGTGGATCAAAAGTTTCCTTATAAAGATGTTTGCAAGCTCATCATATTGATGATCATATGGATATATAAAACAAAACTCACCTCTTTTACAGTGGCTTTAACAGGGACATCAAGAACAGCTGCTCCATGCACTGTAGCATTTCTAAGATCTAGTCAGTAAAATCATATCAATATTCAAGGCAGCCGAAATAAGTTTGAAGCCAGATAATTTATCCTAAGGACCCTCAATAAAAATATCAGTGCATGGACTAAATATCTATGCATGGTTTGAGACGAAAATAAATCAATTCATTTTAACTGCAGCCTCAAGAGTCAAGAAGTAAAAGACAAGTTAGTTCACTGATGCACAAGAAACAAACTAACCAGGTTTTCCAATTTGACACGGCGCACAACAATGAAGAACTGAAAGAGATCAACACCACCAGTACAGACACGACAAACTTTCTTGTGTGTTTGGCAGTATTGTGGGATAGCAAACATGGAATGAATCCAAGGGAAAAATAGCGTTGCGGTGAACCAGTGGTATTCATTGGACTGAACTTATAAGGGGAAATAAAAGGTGAGATAGAGAATACCAGATGGACGAAAAAGAGAGAACCAACCTCAGGTTGGATGGTTAGGAGGGTGGTTGTACCCCCAGCCCACCAGAGTTCAAACCCCAGGTTTGACATCTGTGTGTCTCATAAAGGCGGAATATTCTTTCAGTGGGAGGCGACGTTCCCGTCGACAGCGAGGCGCCTGTGGTGACTTCGTCAATTTCAAGATCCAATCCGCCGGCTCGGTCTTCCGGAGGTGCTCATAGGGGTAGGGTGTGCGTGTGTGCCTTCATAGGGGTGAGTGTATGCGCGTGTATGTGAGCGTCTGCGTTTGTACTGTGTTTCTCAAAAAAAAAGATGGACGAAAAAGAGGAAATGGGTAAAGGGTCACCTGGAGTCCTAGCGCCGATGAACTCAACGGCACATTTGTGTTCCATGTGCTTGTGGTGTTGGAGCCGCTTTGAATCTCTTGTAGCTAGGCTGGTGGTAGCAGCCTCTGGGAGGCTGGGAGCCAAAATCTGATTGTAGCCGATGTACGCAACTTCGCCTTCTACCGTGTTGGTGTTGTCGCCAGCACCAGCAGTGCTGCCGCCTATCCTCTCTGTTTCGTCCTGGACGGTGGCGGATGCTTGGCGAATTTGCAGTTGAGGCGCGGGCAACGGGCGATGAACGGCGACCGACTGGCTAGATGCAGTTGCCGCGATTTCCGGTGGTAGCGGCGGCGGCCACCGACGCGGCCGACTGGCTAGACACGGTATCCGGAGGTAGCGATGGCGACCACCTGACGCAAGGACGCTCCGACGGAGAGGAACACCATGACGGCGCCGGCGCGACGACTGCTATCGGCGGTGGTGACGACTGTAGGGGCAGAGGATTGCTTGACCGGAGCACGCGCAGATGGCCCATTAGCTTGAGCAGGAGATCCTCAAATCCGCCATCGCGGGGATCCTCATCCTCACCACCTCGGCGCCCCTGCGTTGGAAGTGGCGCGATCTTGAGCACACTTTTTGGGGGCTAGGTTTAGCCACATCGCGCAGGTGGCCCATGAGCTTAACGCGGAGGTAATCAGTCCCTCCGGCGTAGGGCCCTTTGGCGCCGCGCTGCCACCGAAACCGCCGGCATCCCTCCTGTGGGAGTTGGGTGACGCTGAAGTCCGCATCGGTAGAGAGAGGAGGACGCGCCGAGGTCCTGCTCTCCGCTGCCATCCTCCTCGGGGAGAATATGGCGCCGGCCTCCTTCTCCGTGCCGCCAGCGACCTCGAGAGGAAGAGGAGTGCTTGTCGCGCCGATGGGTTCGTCGGTAGGCACCACAGTGGCTAGAGAGGGAGTGGAGAGCGCCGTCCTGGGAAGGGAGACGGCGATGGAAGAAAAAGCCAGCGGCAGTCGGTCTCGAACCCGACGCCCAATGCAGCACGCTGTTATCACCGCTTTGACCACTGAACGGTTCAGTCTGAACCAATTGTACAGACACGCACCGAATGTACCAAAGCCCCTACAAACGAAGCAATATGAGGGGAAAAAAATAGACATCTGCACACGTGTTGGCAGTAGATGAGGTTCCCAACCTCTCCAAAAATTTCTACTAAGCACCGGAACTGTACACAGAAAAATCCAGTGGAAAACAAACTTTACAAACAGTATACGTGTCACCACCATGGTAATTCCAAAATGGGTTCAAAATTCTGTAAAAAAAGATGTTTGTTACTCTTTAATATAGTAGTTATTAGCATTGCTAGTGGTGGTAATAGTCCAAACTTTAGCTACATTTTCTTTTTTAGCTAGTTTTTCCTTTTCTTCTCTATCCCACCTAGCACGCAGTTCAGCCATTAATCTTATATTCTCATTAATTCTAACTTGAATGGCATTTGCTGTAGTAACAATTTTATTTTCAATATCCCTATTAGGCATAACTTTCGATTTCAAAAGATCAACATCAGAGGCAAGACTATCAACTCTAGAAACAAGAATATCAATTTTATTGAGCTTTTCCTCAACAGATTTGTTAAAGGCAGTTTGTGTACTAATAAATTCTTTAAGCATGGCTTCAAGTCCAGGGGGTGTATTCCTATTATTGTTGTAAGAATTCCCATAAGAATTAGCATAACCGTTACCATTATTATAAGGATATGACCTATAGTTATTACTAGAATTGTTCCGATAAGCATTGTTGTTGAAATTATTATTTTTAATGAAGTTCACATCAACATGTTCTTCTTGAGCAACCAATGAAGCTAATGGAACATTATTAGGATCAACATTAGTCCTATCATTCGCAAGCATAGACATAATAGCATCAACTTTATCATTCAAGGAAGAGGATTCTTCAACAGAATTTACCTTCTTACCTTGTGGAGCTCTTTCCGTGTGCCATTCAGAGTAATTAACCATCATATTATCAAGAAGCTTTGTTGCTTCACCAAGAGTGATGGACATAAAGGTACCTCCAGCAGCTGAATCCAATAAATTCCGCGAAGAAAAATTTAGTCCTGCATAGAAGGTTTGGATGATCCTCCAAGTAGTCAGTCCATGGGTTGGGCAATTTTTAACCAGAGATTTCATTCTTTCCCAAGCTTGAGCAACATGTTCATTATCCAATTGTTTAAAATTCATTATGCTACTCCTCAAAGATATAATTTTAGCAGGGGGATAATATCTACCAATAAAAGCATCCTTGCATTTAGTCCAGGAATCAATACTATTCTTAGGCGGAGATAGCAACCAATCTTTAGCTCTTCCTCTTAATGAGAAAGGGAACAATTTTAATTTTATAATGTCACCATCTACATCTTTATACTTTTGCATTTCACATAGTTCAACAAAATTATTGAGATGGGCAGCAGCATCATCAGAACTAATACCAGAAAATTGCTCTCTCATGACAAGATTAAGTAAAGCAGGTTTAATTTCAAAGAATTCTGCTGTAGTGGCAGGTGGAGCAATAGGTGTGCATAAGAAATCATTATTATTTGTGCTAGTGAAGTCACACAACTTAGTATTTTCAGGGTTGGCCATTTTAGCAATAGTAAATAAAGCAAACTAGATAAAGTAAATGCAAGTAAACTAATTTTTTTGTGTTTTCGATATAGCAAACAAGAAAGTAAATAAAGTAAAGCTAGCAACTAATTTTTTTTGTGTTTTGATATAAGTGCAGCAAACAAAGTATAAATAAAATAAAGCAAGACAAAAACAAAGTAAAGAGATTGAGAAGTGGAGACTCCCCTTGCAGCGTGTCTTGATCTCCCCGGCAACGGCGCCAGAAAAGAGCTTGATGGCGTGTATTTCACACGTTCGTTGGGCAACCCCAAGAGGAAGGTATGATGCGCACAGCAGCAAGTTTTCCCTCGAGAAAGAAACCAAGGTTTATCGAACCAGGAGGAGCCAAGAAGCACGTTGAAGGTTGATGGCGGCGGGATGTAGTGCGGCGCAACACCGGAGATTCCGGCGCCAACGTGGAACCTGCACAACACAACCAAAGTACTTTGCCCCAACGAAACAGATGAGGTTGTCAATCTCACCG
This sequence comes from Lolium rigidum, assembly GCF_022539505.1. NCBI lineage: Eukaryota > Viridiplantae > Streptophyta > Magnoliopsida > Poales > Poaceae > Lolium > Lolium rigidum. Next base: position 74,970,837 of record NC_061511.1, on the reverse strand, counting down.
GCTTGCTGTAACAAAGGATTAACCGTATTGTGTGGAAGATGATTGTTTGCAGAGAAAACGATAGAAACAAGTATTGCAAGCAGATTTGTATTTCGAGTATTAAAGAATGGACCGGGGTCCACAGTTCACTAGAGGTGTCTCTCCCATAAGATAAAAGCATGTTGGGTGAACAAATTACAGTCGGGCAATTGACAAATAGAGAGGGCATAACAATGCACATACATGACATGATAAGTATAGTGAGATTTAATTGGGCATTACGACAAAGTACATAGACCGCCATCCAACCGCATCTATGCCTAAAAAGTCCACCTTCAGAGTTATCATCCGAACCCCCTCCAGTATTAAGTTGCAAACAACGAGACAATTGCATTAAGTATGGTGCGTAATGTAATCAACAACTACATCCTCGGACATAGCGCCAATGTTTTATCCCTAGTGGCAACAAGCACAACACAACCTTAGAACTTTCATCACATCGTCCCAGGTGTCAATGCAGGCATGAACCCACTATCGAGCATAAGTACTCCCTCTTGGAGTTAAAAGTAAAAACTTGGCCAGAGCCTCTACTAGAAACGGAGAGCATGCAAGATCATAAACAACACATGTATAATAACTTGATAATTAACATGACATGGTATTCTCTATCCATCGGATCCCGACAAACACAACATATAGAATTACGGATAGATGATCTTGATCATGTTAGGCAGCTCACAAGATCCAACAATGAAGCACAATGAGGAGAAGACAACCATCTAGCTACTGCTATGGACCCATAGTCCAGGGGTGAACTACTCACTCATCACTCCGGAGGCGACCATGGAGGTGTAGAGTCCTCCGGGAGATGAATCCCCTCTCCGGCAGGGTGCCGGAGGAGATCTCCGGAATCCCCCGAGATGGGATCGGCGGCGACGGCGTCTCGGTAAGGTTTTCCGTATCGTGGTTTTTCGCCTCGGGGGTTTCGCGACGGAGGCTTTAAGTAGGCGGAAGGGCGGAGTCGGGGGCTAACGAGGGCCCACGCTATAGGTCGGCGCGGCCAGGGGCTTGGGCCGCGCCGCCCTATAGCCTGGCCACCTCGTGGCCCCACTTCGTGTGTTCTTCGGTCTTCCGGAAGCTCCGTGGAAAAATAGGGCCACTGGGTCTTCGTTTCGTCCAATTCCGAGAATATTTCGTTACTAGGATTTCTGAAACCAAAAACAGCAGAAAACAGGAACTGGCACTTCGGCCTCTTGTTAATAGGTTAGTTCCAGAAAATGCACGAATATGACATAAAGTGTGCATAAAACATGTAGGTATCATCAATAATATGGCATAGAACATAAGAAATTATCGATACGTTGGAGACGTATCACTGGGAAATGAATACTACTGATTTTACCATCATCCTCTGAGAAACTCCTTCCATGACAAATCATCTTGAAGAGGTCCAAGAGCTCTTGCGGCGATCCCTTTATCTTCTCGCGTGATCCCCATTGCGGCACTTTGATTGCTGCACAAAAATCACTGAATGGCAAGTTGACAGCTTTATTATAAATTTTGTACTCGAACCATGGGGTTAGATTGCGACCAATTGAATTTAAAATCTTGCACTACTGACATAGTCAGCTTCACATATTGGCATGGTTCCCCATCAACAAAATCATCCAATCCTCGCACGAGAGGTTAAATTTTGGACATCCTGCAAAATCCCCTGCATTTCTCATGAAATCCGCACATGGATAGTAAGTGGGATATACTCCTTCTTCCCGGTGAACTCTCATGACCTGTGGCACCTCCAACTCATGTTGGTTGAGTTGGTACCTACCTCCTTCCATTTTCTGAAATTTTTAACAAACAATATAAAACTTGATTTGGTGACATATAATTGAGGGGAACTACTATAGGAACTTGCTAGAGTACTAATCATGCATCAAAACTAGCTTTTACCACTTAGAACAAACATGCAAGCTCACTAAACATGTTACCTACAGCAGCAAAATATTCAAGATATACTCAACCAAACAAAATTCTATTTGGATAATCGAAGGAGTCACATACCGGAGAGCAAATGTGCCAAATTTCAAACGGAAATCTGGGCTGAGCAAAGAGATCGAAAAATCCTGAGCTCTTGAGCAAAAACGCGAGTGAGAGAAAGTTGGTTCGAGTTTTTTCGGGAGAGAGAAGATGCTGGGAGAAAGAGATGAGATAGTGGGGCAAGGAGGGGCCCACACCACATGGTGGCGCGCCCACCTCCTTGGCCGCGCCGGCCTGTGGTGTGGCACCCTGTGGTGCCCCACAGGTCATCCTCCGGTGCTCCCAGTGCCTCGTCGAAAAATAGGACCAACGGTGTAATTTTCGCGAATTTTTGAAAACTTTGAAAAATGCACATTTCTGGGTATTAAGTTTATTATTACTGGCCAGGAAAATTTTTGAAATCTCAAATCAACTAAGAAACTTTGCAAATTAAAAATGCTACAGCAACTAAAGCAAGTGGAGGAAAGAAAGAGATGTTGTTTACCTCCTCTATGCATATAAAAGGTATTTGTTAACAAGGTTGATCAAGTCTTGCCACCAAATAAATTTTACATAGCATATGAAGAAATAAACCTCAAATCAATCATGTTACCTTGAATTGTATTGATATGGATCCAATCACAAGAGTTTGATATTCTTCTTTAGGCTCATATATAGGACAATCGATGGTTCCCACTTTGATAGTTCTCACATGAGAAATTGTATTAACTCCGCACGCTTTTTCAATTCTCTTGGGGAAATAGACGGTATGTTCCTTATCATCAACATTGAAAGTAACCTTTCCTTTATTGCAATCAATAACAGCCCCTGCGGTGTTAAGAAAAGGTCTCCCAAGAATAATAGACATATTATCATCTTCAGGCATTTCCAACACAACAAAATCAGTTAATATCAAGCGGTTATTAGTAACTTGAACAGGGAACATCCTCACATATACCAACAGGAATAGCGATAGATTTATCAGCCATTTGCAAAGATATATCAGTAGGTATCAACTTATCTAAGTAAAGTCTCTTATAAAGAGAAAAAGGCATAACACTAACACCGGCTCCCAAGTCACATAGAGCAGTTTTAACATAATTATTCTTAATAGAACAAGGAATAGTAGGTATACCGGGTCGCCCAATTTCTTTGGAACTTTGCCATTGAAAGAGTAATTAGCAAGCATAGTGGAAATTTCCTCATTGGGGATTTTCCTTTTGTTAGTAACAATATCTTTCATATACTTTGAATAAGGAGGCAATTTAATAGCATCGGTCAAAGGGATTTGCAAGAATAAAGGTTTCATCCAATCACAGAATTTATTATAGTGTTCTTCTTCCTTTGATTTTAGTTTCTTAGCAGGAAAAGGCATTGGCTTTTGCACCCAAGGTTCTCTTTCATTACCATGTTTCTCAGCAATAAAATCTTCTTTAGTATACTTTTTATTTTTAGCATGCTTTTCGGGTTCTTTTTCAACCTCTTCTTTATCGGGAGTATCATTCTTATCATTATCTTTCTCATGTTCATTACCACTTTCGGTTTCAGCATCGAAATAGAAATACTATTAGGATCATTAACGGGTTCGAGAGGATTCTACAACATTTTTATGTTTCTTTTTCTTTTTCTTAGAATGAGCTCTAGGTTCAATGCGTTGAGAATCTTGTTCAATTCTTTTGGGATGCCCTTCAGGATATAGAGGATCCTGGGTAGAGACACCACCTCTAGTTGTTACTTCATAAGCATGTTTTTCTTTAGCATTATTTCCCAACAAGTCATTTTGCACTTTAGTGAGTTGATCAATTTGAGTTTGAATCATATGAAAATGTTTAACAAGCATCTTAACATCATTGGAGGTTCTCTCCACAATATCATGCAATTGACTAATAGCTTGAGAATTTTCCATTAGATGATTCTCTACTCTCATATTAAAATTTTCTTGCTTAACAATATAATTATCAAACTCATCTAAGCATTGCGCAGGAGGTTTTGAATACGGAATATCTTCCCTAGTAAAGCGTTGAAGGGAGTTTACCTCAATCATGGATGAAGGGGGAATTATCTCACATATATCTTCTATTGGAGGTAGATTCTTCACATCTTCGGATTTAATACCTTTCTCCTTGAGAGACTTATTGGCTTCCCTCATATCTTCATCATTCAATTTAATTAAACCCCTCTTCTTCACTATTGGCGTTGGAGTTGGTTCGAGCGTAGTCCAATCATCATAATTCCGGCCTATTTTAGCCAATAATTCTTCGACGTCGTGCGGAGTTCTTTTCCTGAAAACACAACCAGCACAACTATCCGGGTATGCCCTAGACTCAATGGTTAGTCCACTATAAAATATATCAAGTAAATCATGCTTTTCTAAATCATGGTCGAGCAGAGCTCTAATAAGAGAGCAAAATCTCGCCCAAGCCTCGGGTAATTTCTCTTCATCTCCCCGATCAAAATTATAAACTCTCTCGCAAAGCAGCATGTTGAGCACTAGCAGGAAAGTATTTCCGAAAGAAAACAGACAAGCAATTCTTTTGGACTTTTAATAGAACTAGGTGGCAAACTATTATACCAAGTTTTAGCGTCATCCTTTAATGAGAATGGAAAGATTTTAGCAACAAAGTAAGTACGCTTCTTAACATCATCAGAAAACAAGCTACTCAAAGTAGATAACTCGGTCATGTGTTCAACAACACTTTCTTTTTCAGTACCACAAAAAGGTGTTTTCTCAACAATAGCTATATGAGATAGGTCAAGAGAAAAATCATAATCTTTATCCTTAATGTTTATAGGAGATGTGGCAAATTTAGGATCGAGAGACAGTTTATATCTAACAGTATGTTACGCAAGCAACTTTTTAATTTTTCTTGCATCGGTAGTAGCATTGCATTTTTCAATAAAATCATCATCAAGTTCCACATAATCTTCATCAAGATCATCACTAGAGTATTCAAGTTCGGGTGAATTAACAGGTGTAGTAACATCAGGAGTTTCGGCATTTTCAATTTGTCTAGACCTAGCAATTATAGCATCTAGAAAAGTTCCCAATGAACCACTATCATCAAGCACAGCAGAAATATTATCAGTATTATGAGAGTTTTCAGATTCAGCAGAAGTACCGACATTTGAAGCATGTGGCGGTGAAACAAGTTTATCAATCACGGATGGTGAATCAAGAGCAGCGAGAGGTACTCGAGTTGTACCTTTTCTTGTAGTGGATGGTAATATGGTGACCTTAGTATCGCGAGGTTTACCCATGATGGAGAATTTGCAGCGAACAATATCAATCCAAGTGAACTTCCAAATAAAGCTATGCTCCCAGGCAACGGCGCCAGAAAATAGTCTTGATGACCCACAAGTATAGGGGATCGCAACAGTCTTCGAGGGAAGTATTACCCAATTTATTGATTTGACACAAGGGGAGACAAAGAATACTTGAAAGCCTTAACAGCGGAGTTGTCAATTCAGCTGCACCTGGAAACAGACTTGCTCGCAAGAGTTTATCGAGTAGTAACGGTTTTATAGTAGTAGCGAGTAGTAAAATAACGAGCGACGAGTAACAAAGACAGCGGTAGTGATTATAGTAAACGAGCAGGATTAAAATACTCGTAGGCACGGGGACGGATGACGGGCGTTGCATGGATGAGAGAAACTCATGTAACAATCATAGCAGGGCATTTGCGAGATAATAATAAAACGGTATCCAAGTACTAATCAATCAATAGGCATGTGTTCCAATTATAGTCGTATGTGCTCGCAATGAGAAACTTGCACAACATCTTTTGTCCTACCAGTCGGTGGCAGCCGGGCCTCAAGGAAACTACTTGGATATTAAGGTACTCCTTTTAATAGAGTACCGGAGCAAAGCATTAACACTCCGTGAACACATGTGATCCTCACATCACTGCCATTCCCTCCGGTTGTCCCGATTTACGTCACTTCGGGGCCATTGGTTCCGGACAGCGACATGTGTATACAACTTGCGGGTAAGATCATAAACAACGAATATCTTCATGAATCAATAACATGTTCGGATCTGAGATCATGGCACTCGGGCCCTAGTGACAAGCATTAAGCATAACAAGTTGCAACAATATCATAAAAGTACCATCTACGGACACTAGGCACTATGCCCTAACAATCTTATGCTATTACATGACCAATCTCATCCAATCCCTACCATCCCCTTCGGCCTACGGCGGGGAATTACTCACACATGGATGGGGGAAACATTGGCTGGTTGATGGAGAGGCGTTGGCGGTGATGATCTCCTCCAATTCCCCGTCCCGGCGGAGTGCCGGAACGGAGACTTCGGCTCCCGCGACGGAGTTTCGCGATGTGGCGGCGTTCGGAGGGTTTACGGCGACTTCGACTTCTCCCCGTGCGTTTTTAGGTCGAGGCGAATAAGTAGTCCGAAGGAGGGCGTCGGAGGCCAGCCGAGGGGCCACACCACATGGCCGCGCGGGCCCCCCAGGCCGCGCCGCCATATGGTGTGGGGCCCTCGGGCCTCCACTTCAATTGTCCTTCGGCTCCGGCGGTATTCGGGAAAATAGGCCCTTTCGTCAAAATCCCGAGGTTTTTCCTGAAAGTTGGATTTCTGCACAAAAACGAGACACCAGAACAGTTCTGCTGAAAACAGCGTTAGTCCGTGTTAGTTGCATCCAAAATACACAAATTAGAGGCAAAACAATAGCAAAAGTGTTCGGGAAAGTAGATACGTTTTGGACGTATCACTTGCCTGCAAGTTCTTGTTTAATCTTGGGGGAACCTGTTTGTGCTAACGACGCGCCGTTACTTTTTTGCAGATGAGATGAGTAACCATGAAGTGTAATGGCCGTCTCTCCAACCCCAAGTAGCACATGTAGCGTACTTCATCACCGGATCTATCAACCCCAGGAAGATCTGTCGTGACTCCCACGAGTGCTTCTCCTAATGTAAGTCCCTTGTTTTAGCGCCATGTTCGGGTTCAGATGCTTGTTTGTCTGAAGCTCTTTTAGTTCATTCCTAGCTATGACCGTAACACGTTGCTATTTTCTACTTCATTGCTAACTTTAAGCGATTGAACATTTTGGTTTGCATTCCCTCCTCTGTAGATGTAGCCATCATAACTTCTATCTTGCTCGATCGTTGTTACAAAAATTATAGGTATTATAGTAACATCCTGCTATTATTTAGTTCATGGCCAATTTTAAGTAATTGCACATGTTGGTTCGCATTCCCTGCTCTATAGCTTTTGGCATCGTAACTTCTATATTTGGTTTACATTCCCTGCTCTGTAGATCTAGCCATCATAACTTTATCTTGCTGAGTCGTTGTTACAAAAATTATGGCCTGCTACTATGTTGTTTGTGCCAATTTTTTACTCCATGAACATGTTGGCTTGCATTCCCTGTACTACAGGTGATGCCATTGTTTTGTATCTAGTTCATTGTAAGCTAACAAAGTAAGGACTTAGTTTGGCATGCTATCACTCTGCTATCTAGCCCGTAGTACAAATAAACTTGTCATACTACTAGATAATAATTTTGCGTGCCATCTTGTTCTTCAAAAGTCTGCATTATTGACTTGTTTCTCCGACTTGGCATGACGCTCACATATGGAAAGCTGAACATATTGGTTTGCATTCCCTCTTATACAAGTTCACGAGTGATCCCACTATATTCCGTATCCGGTCCATCCTAAGCTCCAGCATTAACTATCCTCTATGTGTTGCTCATTACAAGTTTATATCCCGAAACATCTTGATTTGCATCCCCTTCACTATAAGTTCAGGAGTATTATTTAGTTCACGGCCAAAATGAAGTAATTGCACTTGGCACATGTTGGTTCACATTCCCTCCTCTTTAGCTTTTGCTATCGTAACTTCTATTTTTGCTTTACATTCCCTGCTCTGTAGATGTAGCCATCATAACTTCATCTTGCTCAGTCGTTGTTACAAAATTTATAGCCTCGCTACTATGTTGTTCATGCCAATTTTGTACTCGCCTGAACATGTTGGTTTGCATGGGACTCGACGATAGTAAGTCTCGCTGTTTCATTCTAACATGCTCGTTATATTGGTCGTTGGTATGCGGCATGCACTCTTTGTTTGCTTATTGTGCGCATTACAATGATCTTTTTATATCGACGAAATGATGAGTTCCAAATTCTTTGGCAAACAATATTGTAGTGTCTTTGCCTTTCCATTGTTGCTTGTCTTAACTTGTAATGTCTTTGTTTCGGATATAGGTGCTTGCATGGACAACTTAAAAGATTGCCGGATCCCTTCATTGTATTGCTAGGTTTAATTACCATTCAATTTCTCCGGGTTCCGTAATATTTTTTCAATGCCTTGCGAGCTGATGTAATATTTAGTTAGTTTTTATAGTTCTTTCGCGCATTTTTTCTTTGGTGCTTGTGGTAAGTGAGGCTATCCGACGTAAATCAATGCTTGCGTAAATATTCTCGATATCTAAATCACGAATTCCCATCCCTTAAACGGCCCAATTAAGCGAACCGCAAAATCCTAAAGCGCCTTTTACGCCGGCATATAAACAACAACTAAACGGGCTGGCCCACTTACTTATTGGGCCAGCCCACTTGATTTACTGTGGACCCCACACTTTTATTGGGCCGGCCCACTTGCTTTAAGGTGGACCCCACCCACTACTGGGCCGGCCCACTAACTAGTTGGGCCGGCCCAATTGCTTTTGTGGTGGTCCCCACATACTAAACGGGCCGGCCCTTTAAGACGAAAGTGGGACCCACTGTGTTTTGGCCGGCCCACTAGCGTGTTGGGCCGGCCACTTGCTATATGGTGGACCCCACATACTAAATGGGCCGGCCCTTTGACGAGAAAGTGGGACCCACTTGTGTTTTGGCCCGGCCCACTAGCGTGTTGGGCCGGCCCACTTGCTGTACGGTGGACCCCACATACTAAATGGGCCGGCCCGTTAATAGGAAAGTGGGACCCACCAGTGTTTTGGCCCGACCCACTATCTTGTTGGGCCGGCCCACTTGCTATATGGTGGACCCCACATACTAAATGGGCCGGCCCTTTAACTGGAAAGTGGGACCCACCTGTGTTTTTGGCCCGGCCCACTATCTTGTTGGGCCGGCCCACTTGCTATATGGTGGACCCCACATACTAAACGGGCTTGCCCTTTAACAGGAAAGTGGGACCCACCGGTGCTTTTGGCCCGGCCCATCGGCTTGTTGGGCCAGACCATTTGATCAAATGTGGACCCCACGTACTAAATGGGCCGGCCCGATAGCGAGAACGTGGGACCCACATGCTAATTGGGCGGCCCGGTAACTTCTTGGGCCGGCCCGGTTGCTTTAATGTGGACCCCACTTTTAAATGGGCCGGCCCGATACCGAGAAAGTGGGTCCCACATGTCTTGTGGGCCGGCCCTTTTGCATGTTGACCGGTCAATCGAGTGCATTCGGCCGGCCCACATGCTTAGTGGGTCGGCCCATTAAAGTTTTGACCGGTCAACCTTAGAGGTTAGGCCGGCCCACGTAACTAATGGACCAGCCCAGCTATATAGTTGACCGGTCAAAATAAGTCAGCTGGCCCGGCCCGCAAACTTAGTGGGCCGGCCCGCTTAAGACGTGGCAGGCCTCGTGTGGGCCTACCATCTACCACGGGGTTTCAGCCGGTTAACGCCGTTAAGTGCCAGTTAACGGCGTCTGCCACGTGTCAGGTTGCATGACGTCAGCAGTCAACGGGCTCCCGGAAACACTTGGGCAACGGTCCGATTTTCCGTGGCGGAAGGGCGCCCAAGCGCGACGGACCGAAAAAATCGTCGTAGGACTTTGCTTGACGCAGTTTCGACAACAGAACCCATATCGTCGGGTTAGGCCCATAGGCGACGAAAAATACCCCTTAGCGGACGATTTTGAGACGTTGTCTATCCGAACTTTTCTTGTAGTGCTTGTATACATACATATTTACTTGATGGATTCTTGTGAGCTTATGGTATGCTACTATGCTACTGGTGGGCTTGTATACATACATATTTATAGTTGCTCTTGGTTGGCCTAGGTTTAGTTTTCTGGACCCCAAGTAATTCTCTGTTGGGATTAGTTTTCTGGACCCCAAGTTTTCTGGACCCTGATGATTTACTTGATGGATTCTTGTGAGCTTATGGTATGCTACTATGCTTATAATGCTCGATTAGTGGGGATGCTTACTTGGATCATGTGCATATAGTTCATATAGTTCTCTAAAAAGAAAGAATGCTCCCTGGCCGGATGCTTGATGTCTTGGCTCAGCCAATGATGCAAAGGCTGAGGCAAAAACTTGGATAAGAACAGATACTAAAATGTGTGATTTAAATGGAATGCTTATGATGGTATACTAAACTAGAGATATTCACATTAGTGAATCATGTAAATGAATGCCACTGTGGTATCCTTTGAAGAAAATGGGAAGTTTCTGATGGTTTAAAAGACTAGGTGATGCTAGGTTATTAAGTTGGCTGTCAAGGTTGGTTTTATCTGGTTAACTTGGATAGGCTATGTGTTCTTGCTTACTTATGCATATCCATCTCTATCGGATTGACTAGCTCGAGGCTTGGCCTCTCTCTTGCCGGCATCACTTGGTTACTACCAAGTGATGAATAATCCCTTATGGTACCCCAACTTTGTTTTGAACTCAAGCTGAGTAATGATAAATTTCTATTTCTTGTTGGCTTTGATGAAAATAGAGATATCCACGGTAGGGGATCATGTAAATGAATGCCATCTGTGGTATCCTTTGAAGAAAAAGGACTGTTTCGATGGTTTTAAAAGGCTAGGTGGTGCTAGGTGATTCGAGTTGGCTACCAAGACTTGTCTCATCCGGTTAGCTGGGATATGCTATGTGTTGTTGCTTGTTTAGGCATATCTATCACTTACTGGATTTCTTGGTTCTTGATTGGCCTCTCTTTTGCCGACATCACTTGGTCTATATACCAAGTGATGAATAATCCCTTTGGAGCATCTGCTCCATGCATGCTATGTGTGTTTGAGCATCTTGACTTATGTCACCATGGTTGCTTTGGTTTGTTGGTGTTTTTGTACTTGCCGATGATTAGATGGTTGGTCGATCACTCGTACACTCGGGGGTGGAGCAAGTGAGCCTGGTGTGATGGCACAAGTATCAATATTTTGTGCATCCTACCGGCCTCGCTTACTCCATCCCTGGATGTTAATATTTGTTTCGACCAACAAAGTATGAGGCATTCCATTTAGTTCATACTAGCTACTTGTTAATTGCATTGGCCTTTCTTCCATTTTAGTGCCGATGATTAAATTGTTTGGTCACTTGTACACTGCGGGGTGGGGCCGGTGAGCCTGGTGCGATGGCACAAATATCAATCTCTTGTGCATCCTACCGGCCTCACCGGCCCCATCCCGGAATGTTAATATTTCTTTCGACCAACAAAGTATGAGGCATATGATATCTAGTTGAGATACCACTTGGCTCTTTCTTCCATTTTAGTGCCGATGATTAGAATGTTTGGTCACCTATACGCCGCAATATACTTTGTAGACGGGCCCCCTTTCCCCGGCCGCCGTTCCGTGAACGAGTCTTTGACGAGACAACAACGCCGACCTGCCTCTCGGCGCATCACCACTTTTCTTCTCTCGCCGTCCGAGTACGTGAACGAGTCCTTAATGCAAAGACGGTGCCAGCCTCCCTAGCATCATGCCGACCCCTGTTGCCGCGCTTCGGGCCGTGTCTCACGCGCCTGCACTCTTCGCCTTTTTGCCGGTGAACGAATAGACTAATCGTTGGAATAAGGAAGCCGATGACGGCCGATCGCAATTTAATCTTGCGACCGGCCGTCATCGGTTTCCTTATTCCAACGATCGAGTCTATTGGTTCACCGAGCAGAAGGCGAACGATGCGTGGCGCGGGACACACGATCCGAAGCGCGGCAACACGGCCCGGCATAATGCTGGGCAGGCCGGCACGGTCTTTGCATCAAGGACTCGTTCACCTGGACGGCGAGGGACCGCCGTGGTTCTGCGCCGGAGAGGCGGATCGGCGTTGTTGTGTCGTCAAGCACCCGTTCACGGAACGGCGGCCGGGAAAGGGGGCCCTTCCGCAAAGTATACTTGCGGTGTATACTGCAACTATGGTTTCTGACCATAGTATTTGTGTTGACCAACAATGTATGAGGCACTTATTCCATTTTGCCATTCCATTTGCTTTGAGATTTTCAAAATGCCGATGATTAAAATGTTTGGTTACCGTACACTCGGGGGTGGCGTAAGTGAGCCTGGTAAGATAGCACAAATATCAATCTCTTGTGCATCGGACTTGGTCTCACTTACGCCATCCCTGAATGTTAATATTTGTGTTGACCAACAATGTATGAGGCATTTATTCCATTTCTCTTGTGCATCGGACTTGTTGGTCTCACTTTCTTCCATTTTCATCATAGTAGGAACTGGATGAAGACCATGATGCAAGCGAGCCCGGTGGGTAGAGATGAGGGAGCAAAGGAGGAACCGGATGAAGACTACTTTGTATCTCGAAATTGTGAATTTTGTATGAATTAAGAGTTGTATGCAAAACATTTGACACTTGCCACTATATATGTATCTCGATCGGGCTCTAAGTAATGTGATGATGATGTCTATGTTATATCTGTGCAATGTACATGCTATTTATATTATATCTGCAACTGTATATAATCTGTATATTATATGTATATTGTTGCGTATAACCTGTATGTGTATGACAGAGAGCTCAAAATCTTGTATAATACGAGTAATTTCTGTGGCGCACTGAAACGAACTTCTGTGGCGCATCTTTTTCTGTGGCGCACAGAAATACTGGTGCGCCACAGAAACCTTAATTCTGTGGCGCATAAGAAGGTGCGCTACAGAAACCTTATTTTTGTGGCGAAGTTTCTGTGGCGCACCATCCATGCGCCACAGAATCTATTTTTGGTGCGCCACTAATGAGCCTTTTCCTACTAGTGTAACATGTTTAGGTACATAGATCAACGATAACTAATATGAAACACAAGAGTAGAAAAAGAGATACATTGGGTTGTAAAAGACAAGAAGTAGTTTTGTTGGACCGCGGTGACGACACCTGCTGGTGCGTCGACATCTTCCTCGCTCTCACTTGGTATTGGTAGTAGTCTCCGGGTGAAAGCCTAGATTTAAAGTTGGATCGGTGTGATAGTGGCGCCTTCAACGTCACTTCTCTGTTGGAAGTATCACGCTTAGAGACACGGCTTGGAGGTCCCATGTTGCGCTCCTCTAGCGATCGCCGTTGTCCAGGGCTGTTTTAGGGGTGCTATGCACGCCATAGCCGGCGAGTCCACGACGATGCTTTCTTGGGACCGACCAAGTCCCGCCGTCTATCTTCTTTAAATGGTGCGTCGACAAGGAGAGTCCCTCTTGGTGTTGTGTTCTTTGGATTTGTCCGGCGTTGGTTGAGACACGGCTCTGTTGCCTAGCCTAGGACAAGTTTTTCTTGTTGTGTTGTTGTGTCAGTGTTGGCTGTTTTCAGACTAGCCAGTAGTGTTTTCTGTATTCCATACAAATATGATACGCCTTTAACAGACTCTCGAAAAAAAGAAAGTAAGCTGAGTGTCAAGAAGCAGGCTAGCTAGCCAGTACTAGAAGATGCTGCCGGTGGCCGTCCAGTATTTAGTGCAAGCATGATACATGCATGGCCGGTCTCAAATCACACTCCGCCGAACTCTAGCTAGTAGTACTACTAGTAGATCGAAAGATGACAAAGCCAAGTCTTTTGCTAGTCGCCACAGCTTGAGAATCTCATCTTTCTGTACTTGGTCTTGTCCAGTACTTGCACCTCCGTTTCAAATTGGTTGACATAGGTGTGGTAAATTTGATTTAGATATGTATGTATCTACACATGTTTTAATGTATATATTTGCTTATATTAAAATAAAAAACTGAACTAATTGATTTGTAAATGAGTAGTAGATATCGCTGTTCCTCAACAACATCAACAATGCTTGCAATTTTTCTTTATGAAGTGCATTGCATGCGCCTGTTATGCGTATATCAAAGGATGCTTGCATAGTAAAGATGACACTGACTCAAGCTGAAGCGGAACCTATCCATCTTCAACCGGCTCGATCATGGGAATCTCTTGTCGTCGCGATCGGCCGCTTCATTCCAATCGGGTCGCTCATCGCCTCCGGGTCGTCCACACGTACGAATTAATGCACAAGGGAGGCGACGGCGGTCAGAACACCCGACGGCGACGCGGCCCAGTGAGGAGCGACGGTGGCACGAGACGCGATATTCCTTTTCCCAACGCACACATGCACGCTCAAACAAAAACCCAGGCCCGGAGTCAACTTCCCGTGCGCGGATTACATTCATCGGCCTGTGATTTTTCCTGGTTTAGAGAGTGTGACGAGGAAGATCCCTACTGTCCATAAATAACCCAGAGACCCAGGCCAGACTCCTTTCACTCGACTCCATTTTCAGATCTCTGCCTCTTGACCTGTGTCGTGAGAGACAAAAGCAGAGGAGAGTGGTCGCAAGCGCGCGTGACGGCCGGCATGGGTGGTGCTCGCCGGCTTCTGTTCCTCCTCCCGCTCGCCGCGATCCTCCTCCTAGCCACGGCGGCCGGCGCGACCGCGGGGGTAACGAGCGGGTACCGGCGGAAGCCGGAGGCGACGGCGGACATGCCGCTCGACGCCGACGTCTTCCGCTTGCCGCACGGCTACAATGCTCCCCAGCAGGTCCCCTCCCCGTCGTCTCTCTCTCTCTCTCTCTCTCTGCCGTCTTCATCTTCATTCAGTAGGCTGCAGCCGCCAAGTTCCTCATCTGTTTCCGCGTGCAGGTGCACATCACGCTGGGGGACCAGACGGGCACGGCGATGACGGTGTCGTGGGTGACGGCGAGCGAGCCGGGCAGCAACACCGTCGCCTACGGCCGCTCGCCGAAGAAGATGGAGATGTCGGCGCAGGGCACGCAGACGCGCTACGACTACTACAACTACACCTCCGGATTCATCCACCACTGCACGCTCACCGGCCTCAAGGTAATTAACTGGTATTACGAGCAACAGACAAGAAACGGGTCTGTAAACTTCCACTGATTTGTGTGAGCTTGTGGATTTGGACACATGCAGCACGGCGTGAAGTACTGGTATGCGATGGGGTTCGGCCACACGGTGAGGACCTTCTCCTTCACCACGCCGCCCAAGCCAGGCCCTGATGTGCCCTTCAAGTTCGGACTCATCGGTACGCTATCTTCCTCACTCCGTTCACTCTTCAGTGCTGTATCTTTTATCTTCAGACTGAATCAATAATCAGAACAACTTTGTAAACAATTACCTGAGTCAGTTAGAACTACAGTATACTACAACAAAGTAGAAACAAAGTGTCGGTACGATCTAGCTACGATCTAGGATAGGATGGGAAAGACCAACAAGGCAGCATCGCCACTGTTGTCGTAGCTAGCATCCAATGTATGTCCACCAATATTTGCCCATGCCTAGTTCAGCCGGCGTCGTCGTGAAAGTTGCTGACACGTCCACTTCCTTGCCCATGAGTATCTATCAGGACAGGATTCCCATGTTGACCACCGCAGGGTACAAGTTGCTCCTGTTTACTCCTTGTAACCAGTGCTATAGCTGTCTAAAATGAATAAGGAAAGAAATAATTCAATTCAGAGAAGAATCTGATTGATAGCTGTCGAGTTAGCTGGACATTTATTTTTGAGGAACAATCAACCTGGATATTTTATTACATGCCAAAAATAAATTAATTAATTGACTTGGTATTTTTACTCTCGGTGTATATGCTCCTTTTATAAAAAAAATGCATTTTAAACATAATACTTCCCCTGGTTTAAAATAATTGCCCAAAAATAGATGTATCTATACACTGAAAAATATCTAGATACATCCACTTTTGGCAATTATTTTGAACTGAAAAGAGTGTTTGAAAATCTTAAAATATTTTACAAAGTGTTCGACGTACATTACACCGTACCCTCCGTGCTCACAAATTCGTTTCAATAAAAATCAAATTTTTTGCAGCCTTTGTAAAAAAGAAAGAATTGGTGCTAAAATAAGACTTTTCACGAGACACTTTTTTTTATCCTTGTATGTAAGCCACAAAAAAATATCTTTTTCTTGGCTAAACTTTTTTTTTTCCAGATGTTAGCTAAACTTCACATTAGAACTTAGAAAGTCAAGATGAACGGGCAACCAAAAATTCTAAATTTTGTCAACATTTTAAATATTGTTTTGTGGATAAAAAATAGCATATATGATTAAAATGGAATTTCCGTTAACTAGGCTCTTTTCTGAGGAGTAACGTAATTAACCAAGCTCCGGTTTTTTGTTTGTGTTGCGTGGGACAAACAAACAACCAAGAAAAGAGAGAATTCAATTTAGAGAACAATTTGATTCATAGCTGTCGAGTTAGCTGGACATTAATTTTTGAGGAACAATCAGCCTGGATATTCTATCACATGCCAAAAATAAATAAATAAACTGACGTGACATTTTTACTCTCGGTGTATGTATGCTCACTTTATTTAAGATGCATTTTAAACATAATATTTAAAAATCTTAAAATATTTTTAAAAAGTGTCCCACTTGTGGCTCCACACCTTACTGTACGTGCTCACAAAGTTGTTTCAAGAATGTAACCTTTTGATCTAAAAAAGTAACCTTTTTGGCAGTCTTTGTAAAAAATAAAGATTTGTTCCTAAATTAAGACTTTTCTCAAGACACGTTTTCTAATCCTTTTACATAAGCCATAAAAAATATCGTTTTTTGGCTAAACTTCACATTACCACTGAGAATGTCAAGATAAACAGGCAAAAAATCAAAACTTTGTCAATATTTTAAAAATTGTTTTGTGGGAACCAGGCTCTTTTTTGAGAAGTAATGTAACTATCCGAGCTCCGGTTTTTTTGTTGTGTTGTGTGGGACAAACAGGTGATCTTGGGCAGACGTTCGACTCGAACAGCACGCTGTCGCACCACGAGGCCAACGGCGGCTCGGCGGTGCTCTTCGTGGGCGACCTCTCCTACGCCGACGCCTACCCGCTCCATGACAACAACCGGTGGGACAGCTGGGCGCGCTTTGTGGAGCGCAGCGTGGCCTACCAGCCGTGGCTGTGGACCGCCGGCAACCACGAGCTGGACTACGCGCCGGAGATCGGCGAGGCGACGCCCTTCAAGCCCTTCACCCACCGCTACCCGACCCCGTTCCGCGCCTCCGGCAGCACGGAGCCCCTCTGGTACTCCGTCAAGATCGCCTCGGCGCACGTCGTCGTCCTCTCCTCCTACTCCGCCTACGGCCAGTACACGCCGCAGTGGACGTGGCTGGACGCGGAGCTGCGCCGCGTGGACAGGAAGGTCACGCCATGGCTCGTCGTGCTCATGCACTCGCCCTGGTACAACAGCAACGGGTACCACTACATGGAGGGGGAGAGCATGCGGGTGCAGTTCGAGCGGTGGCTCGTCGACGCCAAGGTCGACCTCGTCCTCGCCGGCCACGTCCACTCCTACGAGCGCAGCCGCCGCTTCTCCAACGTCGCCTACGACATCATCAACGGCAAGGCCACGCCGGTGCGTAACCTGGACGCGCCCATGTACATCAACATCGGTGACGGAGGCAACATCGAAGGCATCGCCAACAAGTACGTTCAATCAATCGTTCTAGAGCTGATCAAACTCTGAGTAAATATATAGGGTGCTCGATCTGTTTTGTTACTGATCAGGATGTTACAATGCAGCTTCACGAAGCCGCAGCCGAGGTACTCGGCGTTCAGGGAAGCGAGCTTCGGGCACGCGACTCTGGAGATCAAGAACCGGACGCACGCCTACTACGAGTGGCACCGTAACCACGACGGCGCCAAGGTCGTTGCCGACTCCGTGTGGCTCACAAATAGATACTGGATGCCCACCCACGACGACTTCAACTGATCCTCACATCACAGGGATGCATTCTGACGAAATAAACATGTAGCAGACACAAATGCCAAATGGCATACATTCCAGCAGTTGTGTAGCTATCGTGAATATCTGTTGTGTGTGAGCCACGGGTAGACCAGTCATGTCTCGGGGGTGTTTTCAAAAGAGTTGTAAACCTCGCTTTTCTGGTACCTCAATGCATTGGCAATTTGGCATTCGGCAGAACACCTCCATTCATTTAATTTTATTTCAAGTTTTCAACTACTACCTCTGTTTTAATGAATAAAACGCACACATATTTTATGACGACCTTTGATAAAAAAAAGTAACAAAATCTTGATTATATTGTGCTCCATCCATTCTAAAATAGTCTACATTCTAGCTCCAAAATTTGCGGCGGCTACGGCTCATAGGCATATGCGCGAAATGAGAACTCCACGCTTTTCTCGACTTTGACGTGCGGCCGTTGCCCAACATCCGTGATGTGACGTAACCCCACATAAAGCCATGTAGAATGTTGCTAGCAGTCGCTCCACATGGCCAACAAATCTGAAAATATATTCAGGTTCCAGCAGCATGGAGCGTCCTATTCTATCCCAAACTAAATTCAGTAACCTCATCTAGATCAACTAGTTAAGGAGCCACACTAGATTACAAAACTATAAGATACACTTATCATCTCACATACTCCGTAGACGTACGTCTACGGAGTATGTGAGATGATAAGTGTATCTTATAGTTTTGTAATCTAGTGTGGCTCCTTAACTAGTTGATCTAGATGAGGTTACTGAATTTAGTTTGGGATAGAATAGGACGCTCCGTGCTGCTGGAACCTGAATATATTTTCAGATTTGTTGGCCATGTGGAGCGACTGCTAGCAACATTCTACATGGCTTTATGTGGGGTTACGTCACATCACGGATGTTGGGCAGCGGCCGCACAGTGCAAAGTCAGGAAAAGGCGTGGAGTTCTCATTTCGCGCATATGCCTATGAGCCGTAGCCGCCGCACATCACTTGCATGCATTGGGACGAAATAAAGATGTAGCAGACTACACAAATGCCAAATGGCATACATCGTGTGTAGCTATCGTGAATCTTTGTTGGGTGTGAGCCACGGTAGACCACTCATGTCTTTTTTTGACGGAACCTCGTCAAGAGGGCGGGGAGCTCCCGCAACGCATTAAGAGGGAAAATGGTCCAGTTAATAAGGAAAATCGGACCTAAAAACCATACAACACACGGTTAATTAAGGGAAACCGGCGAAAAACACACCCACACCCAACTCATGTCTCGGGGGTGTTTTCAAACGAGTTGTAAACCTCGCTTCTTTGGTACCTCAATGCATTGGCAATTTGGCATTCGGCAGACCACCTCCATTAATTTTAGTTTCAAGTTTTCAACTACTACCTCCATTTTAATGAATAAAGCACACACATATTTTAAGACGACATTTGACAAAAACAAGCAACAAAATCTTGATTATATTGTACTCACTACGTTCTAAAATCTACATTCTAGCTCCAAAATTAATCTACATTCTAACTTTCACTCGACAACAACATTGAAAATGTTGTGGTTTTCCTCTTTTTATTGGACGTTGTTATTATCATGGGTTAAAGTTTGCCCCCCCCCCCCCCGAGGTGGTGAACCCCAAGTTTCTCGTCGCGGAGGTTAGGGCATTTTGAGTTTTTTGTTGGACATGATCATGTTGGATGCTAGATCAACAACGAGTGCCGGTTCTAGCAAGATCAGCAACGAGGAGGAGAGAAGGATGGATGATCAGGATCCACGCTATGTGGACCATGACACAGATGCGGTGAGTGAGGACTCTAGGTAGGAGGAGGGGCTCCATGTTTGATCAGCTTGCACTTGATGAAGAGGATTTCGATGATTTTGTGATTGAGGAAGATGATGCAGCTCTGGAAGAGAGAGGGTTCTTTTGTGGTACCCCAAATAAATAACAGCCCTTCATTTTCGTCTATCCAAAGGCCCAGAAAGATTCATACTCCTCTCTAAAACGTGGGAGGTATGTATCATACCTGGGCAAAATTTTGCAGCAAACAGAGAAAAGGCCTAGCCAGGCCACGGCCTGCTAGACGAACACGGCCACAGGCCAGGCCCATGTGAAAAAACTTTAGTTGGTGGGGAAACTGGGAGGACGGGCATAATAACCCTAGCTCTACCGGGAACTCGCTGGGTGGGTGCCGCCGCCGCTCCAGAACTCCGGCGACACCGCCGCCTCGCTTCCTACCACTGGCGTCTACGCCGAGATCTCCACCTACATTCCCTCCGCCGCCCTCTACCCAAACAGCAGCCTGTCCTGGCCGCGGCGCCCTTGACTCACCGGCGATCGAAGATCGACGGCGCCGTCCTCTTCGCTCGCGAAGAATGCCGAGGTCTTCAGGGTGGTACAGGAGAGGTGCCTGGCTTTCATTTCCTCGCGACGCCCGTGACGGCTCGGCGGTGACGCACGATATTGGAGGGCGGCGATGCTGGTAGGCGAAATGGAAGGCGTCGCCTGCGCGTTATTCGGTGGTCCAAGACATCGGCGGCGCGTGAGCTTCTCCGGCGTAGGTCCTTCCAGGTGTTCGTGGTCGACGGCGAGCTGGACAGGACTTCGTTGCACTGCCGTTGCAGTTGCATACGACAGGACGGGTTTGGCGTGCAATTGTCCTTGCCTAGGGTTCAGTGGCGAGATGCCCGCTACGCCCAGGTGGCTGACGCTCACGCAGGGTGCCAGGAAGGTGTGCCTGGGCTCTCAGCGGCAGCCTGGTGGCCAGCAGTGGGTTACTGAGCGAGTGCCAGCTCTCTGAAGAAGACATCAACAGGCTCCTTAAGGTTTGTGCTATTATAGTGAGTAGTGAAACTGCTATACCACTTTCTGAAATGAGTAGTGAAACTGCATTATAGAATATTGGTACCTTTTTACTACACCATTGTGTCATTACTGGTGGAAGAACAATTATCTTGATGCATAAAAGTTTACAATTGCATATAATACATGACCATTAGAAAAGAGCCAATTTCTATTGATGAAACACAAAGATTGTTGAAGGGAGGATCCACCCTGCATCAAAAGAATTAAGTCTCTGGATGACATGAATGAATGCAAAGACAAAGGCTAAGGCTGAACCTCCAGCCAAATTTATATAATAACTGATTAAGCTTCTCTCTAACTGAACTTGTCCACTATCTAGTGAAATCTGCTTGCATGTCATGTTACTTTTGCAATTGCATTGGGTCCAGTCTTAAGTCATCATGGCGCAAATAAGCT
The DNA here is from genome assembly GCF_022539505.1 of Lolium rigidum. Taxonomy (NCBI): domain Eukaryota; kingdom Viridiplantae; phylum Streptophyta; class Magnoliopsida; order Poales; family Poaceae; genus Lolium; species Lolium rigidum. Next base: position 74,949,667 of record NC_061511.1, on the reverse strand, counting down.
TAGAAGTAAATCTCCGCAATCAACAAAAGCCTCAAACGAATTAATTAGAGAAAAGAAAATGGACTTTGTCTTAGTATGGTGGACTAATATAGATACTTGGCATGACCGGCATGAAAGATATCCTTTAGGCTCTAGAGGGAAACAGGTCATTGCTTTTCCACCAGTTGCATTAATATGTTTTCTACAAATTTCTATGTTCTCTGTCTTCTAAATTCTGATGTTCCAATTAGCTGATGTCTGAACCTAGCTTGTAAAAACAAGTCCGTACATTTTAAGCTCATTTTCACAATTGGCAACCAAAAATCAACAGAACAGCCAATCAAGGTGCCGAGAAAATGAACAATGACCAATCAAGGTGCCGAGAAAATCAACAGAACAGCCAATCAAGGAGCTATTAGTAGTGTGCAGAATTGAGATGCATGCAACTAAGAGGTATTTATTTAATTTTTTAACTCACACATAGTTGATATGCAAGAAGTGAAGCTGAATCTGTTAACCCTGACCTATGTAAACACATGCCTCATCCTGCAGTAGTACCCTTGGCTTGGGCTGCAGGTCTAGATGCCTCTTCACCACGGCGACTGGTACTTACCCTGCTGTCCCTACATCCCAATGAGGACGGGGCGCGTCGGGCAGCTCCCTGGCCGAGAGTGGTGCCCGTTCTGTTGTCTGACAAACATGAAAAAGAGGCACCATACATCATTATTGGCTTAGATTAGGCTGAATTACTTGGCGCTTCCTCTAGTTCATTAAAATATTGTTCTTAGGTGAATGTGTTAATACAGATCTATGTAAACAAAATCGCCTTCACTTAACCTATTTTCTCAAGGTGCAACATCACCTTCACTTATGAATTATGATATATGTTAACAAAATCAAGTACTAGTTAGTTTACTTACTGTTTACACATTACCACTTGTTAGACTTTAGGAGATTTTATATGGTCAACTACTATACAACTTTGAGTTTCTTTTTGAAGTAGTAATTTTTTCATCTACTTGTGTGCCAAGCAGGGTGCCAGGCCTCCACAAGAGCCACCAAACAATATCCTCTTCATCCAGAACTATCCTGGTCTTTATGGCGAGGCATGATCGGAATTTGCTATGATCCTTTTCTCCGGTGTTTACTTTAGTTAGTTTATAATGTTTCGAACTAGAGTTTGGTACTACAAGTGTTTACTTAAGTTCGTTATTTTGTTTGATTGAGAAATCTGGCGTGTTTGATTCAAAATACTCTTTATGCTACTTTTAAAATAGTTCAATTGCACTCTGAAACTCAGCCGTTGGCTAGACAAAAGAAATTGCTGACTCTACTGTATGGTTAGTTACTAATGAGATTATGCTCGATTTACACTATAGTGGTGATCTAACTGACTTGTAAAGTAAATGGTGTTTAGTTCTCTTGCAACGGTTGAGACATACTCATAGCATTTGTCTGAAATTGTGTAAGTACTCATGATTAGCATACACAAGTCAGATTTGGAAAAGGAAAATGTGTCACTGGTTAAAGCTGCTCCTTTCTCTACACCCTCTCAGCCCTGACACTTTGTACCCAGTAGCCCACAAAGGAAAGTGGCTTGAAACGTGTTCACAGTCTATGATCCATATCTAATCATAAAACATCATTCTGATTTTTTGCAAAAAGCAGGTTATAATATTACACCAATTGCACAACTAAAGATTGACATCTGAATATATCAAGGTCCTCATACCTGTAAGCACCACCGCCACCTTCAGAGTTTCAGACAGCAATTGCATCAGATAAAAACCATTTTTATTTCTAGGTACATAATGTAAATGACATTCCATGTGATCTTCAAAATTCAGAGTCTAGTTTTAATGAATCTTCAGAAGGAAAAAAAAAGAGTCGATTTCAGTGTCTAGCACCAATTCGTCATTTATATACACAAACGCCTGAACTGAACACTCCCGGACAGCACTCTCTGGAGCTCCTCAAGTGCATCAGATGTCCTGCGAGACATAACCGAACTTGTCGAGCCTGCCGCGTTCTCGGCCCTTGGGACGAATAGCTAGAATCCACGGCGGGTGTGCACTTTTCAGCAAATGAACAAGAGAGCCAACTGCAGGTCAACGATTTGATCTTTATATCAGACAATGCCTACACTAGGGAGCAGATACTGAGGATGGAGAAGGCGATTTGGAACAAGCTTCAGTGGAACCTGACCGTTCCTACACCATATGTCTTCCTTGTGTACCGTACGAAGGCAATGTCTTCATCTGATTCGAAGAAGGATCAAATTCAGATGTACTCGCACTATAAGATTGAATACATCATAAAGTGAGTTTGTGTACTGAAGAAGTTTCTCTTGTTGACTATGCAGATGGAGAACATGGTGTTCTTCTTTGCTGAGTTGGCTATAATGCAGTACTCGCTGGTGTTGTCCAAGCTTGTTTAGGTCCTGATTTTGATGCTCAGGTTTAGGTCCTGAATTTGATGTCCAAAAGACTAGTACACTGTTTCACTAACAACTGCAATGGCTCGTTATAGTTTTCTTAATTTAGATTGTTGGATTATTTGTAAATGATGTCTAGATGGATCGCCAGTCTTAGATGACTCTGATCTGCCGGAGCTAAAAGATGACTCTGATCTGTGTAATAGATGTGTAGAAGGACTCTAGTTTGCCAAGTTGACTGCTACGAAATGGCTATACTTGCACAGCTAGCTTGCCGGGCTAAGTACTAGCAGACTTGCACTAAAATCTTGAACAGTGATAAATCTAAGTACAATTCAAAATAAAAATACTCCACCATCATTCTTCCAATGACTGGACAAGAACATGCTCATCACAAGTTCATAACAACGCTCATGCTAACACTGATATGATAATTTACATCATTAAGATTTTTTCTAGTTGAGAACAACATCTAATGCTCGCACTGATGGGGTTGCGGTGGACACCAGTGTCCCGGCCATCGCCTTCTGTCAGTCTCAACGACGTGCCACCGGCAGCTACATCTTCTACTCCTACAAATCAGGAGAAAGTTTCAAAATTTCAGTTTCATATGACAAAATATATACTAGATTATCTACCATCGAGGAGTTGCAAATTATCAAATAAACTGCAAATATGCAAATATCACTCTTGCACTGTTATCCTGTGTGACATGATCTTTTTTTTTTTTTTGAAAAGAGGGCAAAAAGCTTTGCCCTATTCATTAATTAAGGAGGAGAGTTCACAACCAAAGCAAAGGAACCGACCAAAAAACAACAAGGGTACTACTCTCGCGGTATCAAAAAATTCACATGTTTAGCACCCGCTAAAGCCCACAACCTAGCCTCGTTCTTAACTTTCTCGAAAATCACCGTGGGGGGGGGCATGCTTGTTTTTGAACACTCTAGCATTCCGCTCATTCCAAATTTCCCAAGACGCAAGTAGCGCAAAGGAAGCCATGCCCTTGCGTTTGGTGACAAGGCTCCACCAATCCGAGAAGGGTAGAGTACGCCAAGTATCGAGTTGAAGGAGGTGTAGGCCTAGCCAATCCTTGATAAGTGTCCAAAGCCGAATGGAGAACCGGCAATGGACGAAAAGGTGCTCAACCGACTCGACGGCCCTATTGCATAGGGGGCAATTTCCGCAATTATTCCAATTCCTCCTCTCCAACCGATCGGAAGTCCAAATCCTATCTTGGACGAAAAGCCACGCGAAGAACTTGATCTTAGGCGGTGCCCAAATCTTCCAAACCGAAGAACCAATGGGAGCCAAAGTGGATCCAAAGAATTGAGCCTTGTAGGCGGACTTGGAGGAATATATGCCATTTTCCGTGAGGTTCCAAGAGATCTCATCCAAAATGCCCGGCAGAAGAACAATCCCGGCCAGCCTATTCCAAAGAGCCAAGTATTGTTGCACATGCTCCAAGGAGAAAGCCGCCTCCATGTCAATTTTGGCGATCCAAGCGTTATTATTCAAGGCGCTAGAAACGTTCCACCTCTTTCTAGTGGAAATGAGGAAGATGAGAGGGGCAATATCCTTGGGGTTTTCACCTTGAAGCCAAGGCGCCTCCCAAAAGGGAGTCTTCTCCCCATTTCCAACTCGAATAGTGGTTGCGGCGTAGAAGAGGTCCATGTCGACATCATTGCACGGGTTACCCAAGCCCACCCAAATCTTATCCGGATCCTTCCATTCAAGCCAAGGCCAACGCAAACGTAGGGCCCGGGCAAAGAAGATGGTGTTAAGAACACCGAGGCCGCCTAAACTTTTGGGTCTACAAACAACATCCCAGTTGACCTTGCATTGCCCGCCGGTAACTTTATCCGTGGCCGTCCAAAGGAAAGCCCTTTGAGATTTCTTGATGCATTGGAGAATGCTAGGGGGTATCACAAGGGAAGTCAAGTGGAAAATCGATTGAGCCGCAAGAACGGATTTGACAAGAGTGGTGCGTCCCGCCGTGGTGACATACTTTCCATTCCAAGCGGGAACTTTGGCGGCCGCTTTATCCGCAAGAGGTTGGAGGTGTGCACTTTTAAGGCAAAACACGGAGAGTGGCAGCCCAAGGTATTTGATTGGGAAGGAAGCTCTTTCCACCGGTATGCCATGGAGGATATCGTCCAAGTCCACATGTCCACAACGAATAGCTACAACGGAGCTCTTTTGGAAATTGGTACAAAGTCCGGTAACGTCACCAAAAGCCTTCAAAATGGAGGCAAGGTTTTGAACATGATCTTCAGTTAGTGAGTACAGTACTTAAGCACATGGCATCACGTTCAAATAACTACTATACTATTTGGGAACAAACATCTTTTTTGTAAGAATTTTGGGTTTATTTTTGAGCTCATGTTGTGCTGACACGTATGCTGCTTTGGGGTGGATTTCACCAATATTTGTTCGGTGTGCAGTTTGGATGATGTCTTGCAATTTTCAAGGTTCCTTCTCTGTGTTCTGCCATGTGCTTTAATGTGGCTTGGGTGGATGTAGCTGTTTTTGGTGGGTCCGAAGTCTTGGGTTTTGTGTGGGTCAAAGCGGTGCCATGCCTCCACGATCAATTCAGATCTTCTCACCGCTTAATCTGCATCAGGTTCGTAATAAAAAAAAATACAGACCGACCACGACCATTATATTTTTTCCCCATCTCTCCTATCTTTTGTCTTATCTCTTCTCTTCCTCCGCAGCGGCCGCCGCCATCCTCCACCCAAGGACGGCGCCCTCCCCTCCCTCATTGGCCACCGCGGCGCCTACCGAGGTATCCATGGATGCCACTAGCCTTCTCCTCGAGGCGGTTAGCAACGCGGAGGAGGTCGGCGCAATTCTCTCCTTTACGAGATAGATGATGGCGCGGAGGATTTCATCGCGCCCTCCTCTCCCTCCCGAAGCGTTGCCGGAGCCTAGGCGGCCTTCCTCATGGTACGCGCATCGGTGCTAGAGTTCCAGCAGGGCTTGATCCGGTGGAACTACAGCGGCCGCATCTTCTTCTAGCCGACGCAGGCCATCCGCGACCTCGCCGTGAAGCTCAAGCCGCCCCCCGTGCACGGCTTGATCAGCGGCAAGATCGTGGTGGTGGTGGACGACTACCTGGTGTGCGGCCCGCCGACACCACGCCCAGCAAGATCGTGTGGCTGCTCCGCAGCGCCGGCGCGCGTGAGGTGCACATGCGCATCGCCAGCCCGCCCGTGGTGGGGTCGTGCCTCTACATCATCGACAACTCGAGCGACGGGGAGCTGATACCGAACCAGATGGGCCTGGAGGGCGCGCGCCAGTTGATCGGCAGCGACTCCTTGCTTTCTTCTCGCTCGACGTGCTGCACAGTATATACGGCGAGGAGGCGGGGGACTACCGCGAGTCCGCGACGCCTGCTTCTCTCGCAAGCACCCTCTGCTGCCAACACTGACCAAGCTGTCTATCGAATTCGATGAGGAAGATAGACTGGTGAGTACGTGAGCCCTTCTCCGCACAGCTCCTCGCATCTGTTGCAAGGTTATTCTGGTAGTTTTTTAGGTGGGCTTACGAAATATTTCACTAGATCATCAGGGAGCCAGTTCCATAATGAAATTTGCGTAGGTTCGTGAATTCCGTGTGCCTGTACCTAAGGCTGCAAGATTATTTGATTAAGTATTCTATCCCTGAGCTATTGACGTAAAAGTTAAGTTGCTGCAGTGATTGACACCGATAGAGCTTGGTGAGTGCTACTGACAAAAAACCGGGAAACCTTGAATCTCTGTAGGACTAGCCAAGATGGCCAAGTTTGCCACCATTGATACATACTGTTAGTTGAATGTCTCAATCCACTCTGTGAAACACCAAGTTAAACAAACTTTACAAAAGACTTATATTTTCGAACAGAGGTAGTACTGTTTTAGATCATCATGAAGCCAAATCTTCCTGGTTTCATAATGGAATTTGGGTAGGGGTGCGAATTCTATGTGCATGTACCTAAGGCTGCAACATCATTTTGGTCATGAATTTTATCCTTGAGCTATTGATGTAAGTTAAGTTGCTGCAATTGTTGACACCGATAAAGCTTGCTGAGTTATAATGACAAAAAACTGGGAAAGCTTGAACTCTGTAGGACTGGCAAAGATGGCCAAGTTTGCCACCATTGAACATACTGGTTCAATTGAATGTCTGAATGTGTC
>NC_061511.1:74877648-74942979 GCF_022539505.1 Lolium rigidum | reverse complement strand
GGCGCACCTAGCATGGTGCGCCACAAAATAACATTCTGTGGCGCATTTTTAGTGGTGCGCCACAGAACTAAGCTCCGCCTATAAGGGTTTTTCTACTAGTGTTAGATACATCTAAATCAACGACGACAACGACGACAAATATGATATGGTGGAAGTATATTATTTTACATTTTTAAATTAGTATATATGGCAGCCTTTCCCTCCGTTACAACTATGGAGGGTCACATCATAGACTAGTGCTCATCCGTATTTTCCTTCCTTAGAGCATCTCCACTCGCGTCCCCCAAACCGTCCCTCAAACCGCGCCGGATCGAGCGTTCGGGGGACGTGTTTTGTTCGTGCCGCGTTTGGGGGACGTCGCTCCCCAGCCGCGTCCCCCAAACACACGCCCCAAATGAATATTTGTGCACGAAAATAAAGGTTTTCATTCAATTTTGATTATATATTACAAAGTTTGAATGAAAATGGCTAGATTTCATCTAAACCTAGACTACTGACCGCCCGGCGGCGCGTTCGACGGCCCCGCCCCGTCGTCGCCTCCCCTACGCCGCAGCTCCTCCTGCGCGCGCCTCCTCTCCTTGCGTTCGGCGGTGGCCAGACGGTGCCGCTCCGCGCGCGCGTCCTCCGCCGTCCCCTCGCGCCGCCCGGAGGGAGAGCTCGATGGCGCGACGAATATGCGCCTCTTCGCGGGCACGGGCGTCGTCCCGGAGCTTCTTCTCCGACTCGAAGGACTCGACGAGGGCGCGTTGCTGATCGGCCGTCTCGTCCGGGTGCGGCCCGTCGTCGTCGGACCGGTCCGAACTCGTCGTCGTCGTCGTCCTCCACCTCGGTCTCCTCCGCCTCGGCCTCCTCCTCCTCCATTGGCGCCTCCTCCTCCACATCTGTTGGCGCCTCCATCATCGTCGCCGCAAGCGCGTCGGCCTCCACCGCCAACTGCTCCGCCCGCCTCCCCCATAGCGCCGTCAGCGCCGCCTCCCGCTGCCGACGCTCCTCCGCCGTCACCTGCTGCTGGAGCTCGATCGACTCACGCCGCCGGCGCTCGATCGAGTCACGCCGTTCACGGAACAGCGCCTGCCGCTCATCGCGCTGGCGCCGGCGCTCGTCAGCCCATCGCTGCTCCATCTCCTCCCGGTACCGGCACCGTCGCGCCTCTTGTCCCGTCGAGGCGTCGAACTCCGCAACGGTGTCGCACTACTGCTCCTGCCACGCTGCTGCCGCCGCGGCCTCCTCAGCTGCGGAGGCAGGGGCGGAGAACGCCGCTAGATCCACCGCCTGCTGCGCCTCACGCCGCTGGCGGGCCTCCTCCTCGAGTGCCTCCTCTAGTGCCGCACGCCGCTGCCGGGCTGGAAGTGGAGGAGACGGCGGTGGAGGGAAGTGGCCATCGCCGGGGCGGTTCGCCATTGCCACTGGTGATGGAGGACGACTGTGGAGCGACGAGGGTTGTGTTTGTTGCCGGCGGGGTGTGGTGGCTACCATTGATGAGCCGGGAGACCTTTTATAGACGCCGGCGTCGGGAAGAAAGCGCGGGAACAGACGAGAAGAGGCGGGAAGATCGCGCGGGAACGGGCGGTGGCGTGCGAACGCCGGCGACGCGTGGAGGCTGCGCAGCACCGACGAGACGTCTCGCCTGCCCCTCCGTCGCCATTAAGGCAAAGATGCCGCCGTGTGTTGCTGCGCGCGAATAACTTCCGTCGCGAGGTAGGCGACGGTTAGGTTAAAATTAACTATGCCGCTGATGCGTCGGCCCCGCCACTCCCCGCCTCGCTTTTCGTTGTGTCCGGCGTCCCCGGTGCGTCCCCTGTGGGACGGGGACGGGCTCGGGGCGCCGGACACCGTATCGGGGTGCGCCGGACAAAAATGGGCTTTGGGGGACGCGGCTGGAACGCATTTTCTGTCCGGCGCGCCCCAAATCCCTTTGGAGGACGGTTTGGGGAACGCGAGTGGAGATGCTCTTAGATCCGCCAAAAGACATATCCAATCCATGTATACCCGTCCCCTGTCAGAAAAGAAAAGAGATCACGAAACCATGTAACTTGCGACACTATTCTGTCAGATTTATGTATTCAGACCCAGCCGTGTGTGTGTGGTTTAACCTTTATATACCATCTCACGGTGCAAGAGAGGATCGGATATGCACGTCGTACACGAAAAGGTTGTATGCACGGCAGTTTCGTTTCTACAGCTAACAGTGGGCTTGGCCGGTAAGAAAACGTGTCCACGTGATGCATGCATTAAAAAAGATACATCTTTTTTTGACGAAACACAGTATAGACGTAGAGTCTCACACATATGTACATTCACTCACTCCTATAAACACACACACATCTTACCCCTATGAGCACCTCCGAGAGACTAGGTCCAAGAAACTGATCCGGTGGGTCTTGAGATTGACGAAGTCACCACGGGAGTCTCGTTATCGACAGGAACGTTGCCTCCCACTGAAGAATATTCTACCTTTTAATAAGATACCAAAGTGTTAAATCTGGAATTTAAATTCTGATGGACTGGCGGTGTCACTGCCCTCCTAACCATCAACCATAGGTTAATCTTCAATTTATATCACATCTACACTCCTGTCGGCGTGCCACGTCACCCCAGAAAATGGGCTCGGCCAGTCAGAAAACGTGTTAATTCATTTGGAGTGGGTTTAGTGTTTTCTGAGACAACCGATGAAAAATATGGCAGGTTTTGGGTTCCAAAACGTAAATCCGTACCAAACATAACATTTAACCTGAAATATTTAAGGTTCGGTTCAGACCCATTATTTCTCATGCTACAAATTAGGGAGTTTTTACGGTACCCCTGTACTCCCCACTTATTGGATGGAGTACAAACTAAATCTAGCCATTAGTTCAGAAGGATAGTTTGGACATTTTGCCATTGTAATTAAGGGTATCATACACGATCTAATTTGCTGATTGCAACTGATCGTGCGGACACACCGCCGTGGCTGCCTTCTGAACTCCTCCTTACCCATGGTCCATGAAGCCACGCCGCTGCCTCCTCCACGTTCACTGTCACCATATCCCGGACGGCTGCACCCTCTGGTGTTTGCATATCCCTAATCTTCAGCAGCTCAGCTGAGCCGCCTCTCGTGTAGATCGGACGAGCAAATCTCATCGAATAAGAATATTCAGTTTCCACAAAATCACAAGCCTGCTCTTGTTTTGTTTCTATAGCCCGGTTCATGCGTACATGACCAGATCAATTCATGTACTATTGGATCTAAAACTCTGTTTCATGAAGCTATCTGCATAAAGTAATTTTGATGTTCCGTGTGAACGCAGGTGAAATTGACTGGAAACCCAAACCCAAACTTATCTTTTTTTCTTGAGATTGATCTATTATTATCGGAGTAGTGAAAAAGAAAAGAGAAAATAAGCAGGAATAGATGGGATTACCGTTTTGCCAATCTGGTGGAGGTACTCCGCCAGTTTTGGAGTTAGTACTCTGGGCTGATAATGGAGTACCGGAGCACATGAGCCCTTAGATCGCTTAAAATGAACGGCTGCTGGTAGTTTCGGGAACTGTAAAAGTCCTCACAAATTATCCAAGTGACTATGCCAATCTCTACGCCAGATGTTCAAAGTTTCAAACATGATGCTCTCGATGGCATGTACATGGGGTATCTATCACGGCTTCCACATGATGGATGCATGCATCTTAAAAAAAAAAGTACTATGTACTGCCTGAACATCCCTAGTTGAGCCATGTTTCTTTTTGAAAACCCTGTATATATTATGTATCTTGTATCTTTCACTTCAACTTGAACGCAAGGACACACTTTGCCTTCATATGTGTGAAGCAGGTACGAGCACGTAATCTAGTGTCGTGTGGCTACCGCTAGATCTATGATCAGGAAATTCCCTGCTTCTTTCGGGGAGAAATTTCCCACGGTCTCCGGTTTCAAACGGAAAAGGATGGATTGGTTGCGTGCCGGTGTGTAGATATTTATCCGTTTTCTTTAGTTGACAAGGATGACAGGAACACTGCACACATCGAAATGCTTTCTGCTGGATGGATAGATTATGTGCACGAGCGTGCTTCATTTTTGCATCCCACCTGCTACCTACTAGATTTATACGTGGTTATGTCTCTAAGAGCATCTCTAGTGACCCGAGGATTTCAGGTACCAAAAGTAACCCGTTTGATTGCATCAGACCACGATGACCGTTTACGTCTGGGGTTGCCCCTACCGGCCCAACGTATTTTGTACGCCTAGGCTGGCTATGTTTTATGCATTTCACAAATAGATCAATTCTAGCCAAATGCACCACAAATAGATCAATTCTAGCCATATTTAAGCCATTTAAACCGGCATAAATTATATCTAATGTAGTCCATTACACAGTGGTCATAGTAGAGTATGAAATTAAGTTACAAAAGGGGCACAAGGGGGTCATGATTAGCAAGGGTGGAAGAAGGCCATAATGCTCACGATGTAGACAAGGGCGACCAGGCGTCCCGTTGGCGGATCTCGGCTCGCTTTTTCTCGAACCATGAGTGTTGGTCGTCATCCATATTGCTCAAGTCGGCGAGCATGATCCTGATGTCCTTCGTCCGAAACTTAGCCTCCGTGCTAAACCTTTGTACCTCTATAGCCTCTTTGATGAGGTTGATGTAGATGATAGCAATGGCCTCCTTCTCTAGCCGCTTCCTCTCATCTCGTTTGGCCATGGCGTCTTGAGAGTTGACATGCATCACCTTCATGGCCTCACTCAATGCAAGGGCTGAAGCTTCGCGGGCAAGACCGGCCTTGGTGGATTTTCGGCACCTGGGATGAGATGGAAGCGCATTCTGACCAAGGGCATCGTATTCACCATCGACGAAGACCGTAGATGTGCTGTTCTTGAGGGCTTCCTTATAGTTCGCATAGCCTAGCTTTGACTTGGGAGTCTCCTTCAGCTTGTTCCAACAATGGACCATGTGGAAGCCCTTGGTCCATTTTGCCTTGAAATACTTCAAGGCCCAGGGCACCTAAAAATGTGTGTTGGCTTCGCCTGCATCTGATAGGCTAGCGTGGAGGCCACCCTCGCAGCATGTTTGGCCGCATGCTAGCTTTGCTTTAGCTTGAATATGGTGTGTCGATCCCGTCGCTTGGCGACCTGGATGAACTTATCTTCTGGCGTCAAGAGGTTCTTCAACACCTTCAACTTCTTATCGCGGCCGGCGGAGGCGGCACGCTTTGAGGCCGCCATGGGGGCGGTCTCGTCAACGAAAAAGAAAGATTATGTGCATGAGCTTATTGGTAACAAGGTTTTTTTTTTCTCATTCTCTAAAAAATACGGGTGGACACCAGCATTACCGGTTGCCAGTCCAAATACTGGCCGAGATTTTCAAACAAAATTAAAAATTGTCCAGAATTTATCATAATCCATCTTCATAAATTTCGGTAAATACCGGCAAGTATTTTCTTATTGCGGTAGGTACCGAAAAAACCGATTACCAGCGGAATTTCGAAAATCTCGGCTGAGAAAAAAAAAGAGCCTGATTGGTACACATTGGGTACATACGTCATATCTCATAAATTTCTCCATTTTTTTGAGATGATTTCTCCATTTCTTATGGAAGATTAAGCAGTTACAACTTTCGTGTTTTTTTTTTAGCGAGCAGCCTCCCTACCTAACTTGGTTCGAGCCTGCCACTAGTTACACCTGGGCATTTCTCGGGCCGGGCCCGAAAAAGCCCTTACTGAAATTCCCAGGCCTGAGCCCGGCCCGGCCCGACCTTCGGGCTTACAAATTAGGCCCGAACCTGGCCCAAACTGCTAAAAGCCCGGTCTGACCCGACAAGTCCGGCCCGAACTAGGCATAAACTGTGTTTTATGCAAGCCCGAGCCCGGCCCGGCCCGATGTTCGGGCTCGAAAATCAAGCCCGAACCCGGCCTGATGTGCAAGCCCGACCCAGCCCGGCCCGGGATTTTCGGTCCGGGCCGGGCTGCCCATGCCCAGCTGTACCACTAGTTTCCATATTTTGGGTTCAATTCTTGCATATGGGTCTCGTCAGCCAGACCAGCATGCCCAATTACACTTGCTGACCCAGTAGTCGCTGTCACAACACGCGGGCCGGCAAGAGCCGGTTGCTTCTTGCGGCTGCGCGCCGCCAGCCGCCTACCCACTTGCAGAACCTTCTCGTGTTCTCTCGGCCCGGACCAATCCCTCCGCAGCAACAGGCCCAACAGCCCCGGCGGTCACGCATGACGCAAACCCAATGCGGACAGTCCAAGTCCAATACCACCTCTCCTCCACGCCATTCGCAATCCCCACCTCTATATAAACTGCCCCGTCCATCCCTCCCCAAACGCTCCTCCGTCCTCCCGCCGCCGCCGCTGCCGCCGCCGCCTGCCTATCGCCGCCGTCGCCATGGGGAGAAGTAAGCGCACGATTCCTCTCTCCCTCGCCCTTATTGATCTGGTCGTAGCCTAGTGTTTCCTCTCGTCCGTCGCCCGTTTTTCAGTTTTACCCGCGGTCCCGTCTCTCCCGAATAGCCGGGGGAACCTAGGTCGTACCGAAATCGTTCCCCGCCGCCGCCAGCACGAACCCTGGGTGCTGCGCCGCCGCCCTCCTCCAGCGCTAGGAACGGGAACCACCGCCCTCAAGGTATCCCCTTCCCCGCGGGAATTCACAAGCCCTCTGGTCCGACCCGCGATCTGAGACCACCGGCTGGGGAAGGTGTCTCCATGGCTGCGGCGCCTGCCCGCTGCCCCGCCTGCTCCTCGGGCCTGCAGCTCCTCGATAAGTGGGCAGTGCTCAATTAGTTATGTTTGGTGTCGATGCTCCATCCATCCATCCATATACAATACTGATTTGCAATGCAATTAGGTCGTAGGTATGCAGATTGGTCCGTATTATCACCAAGTTATGAACCGTTTGTAGGAGTTGATAGATGGGTGTCCTATCTGGTTATATATCTCGACTCAATTTACCTGAATTTTACACAACTAACATTGACATGTTACTTGTACTCCGTATACTAAATTTAGAGTATTTAGCATTTATGAATGGATTTGTGATCATATTTGTGGCAAAGCAGTGAGAAATAACTTAATATCAGTTTGTTAGTATAATAACTCATTCCACCTCCATTTGCCGCCCCGGCGACCGGATGGTGTTTGGATGGCATAAACGGAGGTGCTGCATAAAGCTTCCTCGGCTTCAGACCCATCTTTGTGTTGTCCATAACTGAGACAAGGAGCTTGGAGGATTCTTTTCTTGCGGATCTAAATTGACCTGTGACAAGGCACATGATTATTTCCTAGTCCTTTCTGAATAGGCGTCGTTGCGTGTGAATCTGGCTAAGTTCCGTTGTGGCTGCGTGGAATCTGATAAGTTTTGCTGCCGATATTTGATCTATTTGTTGCATCTGGATAATTTGTGAGGACAAAATCATATATGTATTCTTCTATCTTGTGGTGATTCGCAAAGACCTGTTAGTATATCTTGTGTTCCTTCATATATTACTAGAGATCTCATAATAGTACTGTGCTAGGAAATGGATTTTTTTATGCTGTTGCTTGAAATCTTTCATGATTGTGTCTACTTATTGTTGGACATCAATGGTATATTTTTTAACTACTATTCTCTTGTTTGCGCTATGTCAATTGTGTCAACCTACCTGTTGCACTATGTCAATTGTAGTTATCTTTCATGATTACGAATCATTCTAGTTGTCTCTTGTTTGCACTATGTCAATGGTGTTAACCTACCTGTTACAATTAGTATTGTTATGTCATGTGTATAGAACCTGGTGTGTATTCAGTGCTAATAGGATGTGTACATATGTTTGAACTGAGTTCCATACTCTGGATTGTTCTTAGTGCATTTCAATTGTGTTGATTGTTGCTGACAAAGTTCTCTGTCCTAAATTATTCTCAGGACCTGCGAGGTGCTATCGCCAGATCAAGAACAAGCCATACCCCAAGTCAAGGTACTGCCGTGGTGTCCCTGATCCCAAGATCAGGATCTACGATGTTGGCATGAAGAAGAAGGGTGTGGATGAGTTCTCTCACTGTGTCCACCTTGTCTCATGGGAGAAGGAGAACGTCTCCAGCGAGGCTCTTGAGGCTGCCCGTATTGCTTGCAACAAGTACATGACCAAGCATGCAGGAAAGGATGCCTTCCACCTAAGGGTCCGCGTTCACCCGTTCCATGTGCTGCGCATCAACAAGATGCTTTCGTGCGCTGGGGCTGATAGGCTCCAGACCGGAATGAGGGGTGCTTTCGGGAAGCCACAGGGAGTCTGTGCCCGTGTTGCTATTGGACAGGTGCTTCTTTCTGTGCGCTGCAAGGCCAACAACGCTGTCCACGCTACTGAGGCTCTCCGTCGTGCCAAGTTCAAGTTCCCTGGCCGCCAAAAGATCATTGAGAGCAGGAAGTGGTAAGTGCCAAATAGTTCCTTGTGCTGGTATCTTACGCTTGCAATAGTTTCCGTGTTATGTACCTCTAATTTCACTTCTTCTTTCAGGGGTTTCACCAAGTTCAACCGCAATGACTACCTTAAGCTCAAGAGTGAGGGCAGGATCTTGCCTGATGGCGTCAACGCGAAGGTGAATATACTTAACCCTTTGCAATTATGTTGTAAATTTTGCTTGTACATCTGTTCTGTGTTTCGTCAAGGAAACAACAAGTGCCCCTGCATCATCTAACTGTGTGATATCTCTACCTTGCAGCTTCTCGGATGCCATGGTCGCCTCTCCAACCGTGCCCCTGGACAAG
The DNA here is from genome assembly GCF_022539505.1 of Lolium rigidum. Lineage (NCBI taxonomy): Eukaryota > Viridiplantae > Streptophyta > Magnoliopsida > Poales > Poaceae > Lolium > Lolium rigidum. The sequence goes on along the minus strand of NC_061511.1, from coordinate 74,934,265 downwards.
CTTTCCTGTCGGACGACATCGTCGCATAATCTAGCAGATCATCTGTTGTATCGAACATCATCTAGTTTTGCTGAACTTACATTCCAAGTGCCTGTGGTGCAATGTTATCTTGTCTGAACCTTGTGTCGAAGATATATTATCTATTTTGTGTTGGTACTAAGTCTGTATGCCCTGTTGAATCATCGTTGTTTGAATTCATGAATCTATATTTTTGCGAGATGCTGCTCTGAGCCTATTGCTGGCTGTCGCCTGCATTTTGCGACTATTATCTGTTCTGCTGTGGTTGAATCTGTAATTCTGTATGGTCTATTCTGATAAGCTGCATAAGAACATCTTGTCCTGGTGGTTCTCACGGTTGGAACAACGCTTCAGTTATCAGTGTGGTAGTAGTGTTGTCCCTATAAAGTTTGATTCCTCTCGCTCAGGTTTTCAGTGGAATTTACCCATAAAATTTAGTTGCCATGACCACCAGGGCATTCTATATATTTTTATTATGCACCGTCGGCAGTTTGGAACCATACTGACGACCGACAGCTGATCTGAATTTTCAAAATCCTAGTAGTATCAAATTGACCAGGTAGGTACGTTCGAATTGGTCTAGAGTGATGTTTCGTCCGTTCCGAGTCTTTGACGCCGACGAATCCCTTCACCAGCAAGCAAAAATATTCAGGCAGACCCATCTCAAAAGGCAGGCAGGCAGGTGCAGGTGCCATTGAGAGAGAGTTTGAGACGAACAAAATCCAAACACAGAGGCATCACTCGCATGATCGAATTGTCGCCCAGAAAAGAAACACAAAATCCAATCCAACCGAGAGAGAGAGCAACGCAACGCAACGCAGTTTGACATAAACCCCCTTCCCCTTCCCCCTCTCCATTTCTCGACCGCGACTGCGAGGGGAAGAGCACGGCGCCCGTTCCCCTCAACCTCCCTTCCCGCCGATGGACGCGCCCCCTCCCCCTTCTCCGCCGCCGCCCGCCGCCGGGGGCTACGCGGCCCGCTTCTCCCCCACGGGCTTCATCCACGCGCCGCTCGCCGCGCTGCTCGAGTACTCCTCGGGCGTCCTCCGCGCCCAGGCCAACAACGGCCCCCAGCGCGGGGAGCCCGCCGACGGGGAGGTCTCGATTCGGATCGTCGGGCCCGACGGCGAGCCGGCCCCGCCCCGCGCCCCTGGGGACGCGCCCGTCGACGAGGAGGCGCCAGCGGCGCGCGGGGACGAGGCTGCCGCGGGCAGGGCCGACCCGCCCTACGGCGGCTACGACGTGCAGCGGGCCGCCAGGTGGGTCGAGCACGCGCTGCCCTTCTCCCTGCTCCTCCTCGGCGTCTTCATCCGCCAGCACCTGCAAGGTAATCGCCGCGCACCGCCTTCCTTCCTCCTACCTGTTCTCCATGTTCTAGCGGTCGGCCCTGAACATGCGCTGTACGCGTGAAATTGCGATGCGTCTGGTTCGATCGATTTCGCTGCGCACTACGTACACCCGATGGCCTGTTTCTCATTCCGGGTGGGTTAATGTTTTCTAGGTTTCTTCGTCATGATTTGGATTGCTGCCGTGATGTTCAAGTCCAACGATATCCTGCGCAAGCAGACTGCCCTCAAGGTTTGTGCGTCTTATCTTCTGTATCATCATCATCATCATCAACGCGCGTGTTCTGCCTCTAGAGGTTTGTTTGGATGCTGTATTGGTGATCATGTTAGGCCTGGTCAGCAACTGCCAACAGAAATGTGGCAATATCTTCTTAGTATATGTAAGATCATGATGCATAGCTGCTCTGGAAACCTAGTGAACGAATGCAAACGCTTTTGCCACCGTCAGCGGCAGAGGTACAATACATAAGTGTGTAAATTGCGAGCTGGCCGTGAATCGCCCGAACCGACCACCAGCACTTACGTGGGAATATGCAGCTGCCCATGCAACATTTATGTGTTGCCCACCAGCTCTTATGTGGGGATATGCGGCTGCCCATGTGACATTTATGTGCACAACACGGTGTCTGCCTAGAACCTCATTATTTGATTTGAAAAGAATTATGTGGCTGATTCGGTTGCCCTTTCTTCTTTTAGGAAACGAAATGTGTACAACTAAGAGTAATTGATAGCAACAATAATTTCTAAGCCTATAATACAATCTATTCCACTCTGAAGTTAATGCACCATGACCATGCCCTACGACAATTACTTGAGTAGGTATTACCATATGCCAATTGTGTTGTTAAATCGTACATGAAGAGCAAGACGTAGATGTATAATCTGTGGCTCACTGAACTGTTGAAGCCTCTTCAAATGGACTTGAATTCATTCGCTGGTGTCAGGAAGGGCGGGCTCTTAATTAGGCTTACAAGATTCGGGGCTTAGCTACTGGTGATGAAACATATTGCTGGAGTTATGAAATGTGTTCCCCAGCTGATGGCATTTGTGTGAGCGCCACGTCCGCATAATGGCACTAAAACTGTGCACTTACCGACATTACTATTTTTCGTGGGGTTGCGGTTTCGCTTGTTCAAAAAAAAAGATAGCGGTTGCGTGGACTGGTGCCCCTGGCTGGAAAACACAAGAGATGTTTTGACATGGAAATGTGATCTACAGAATTATGTGGCTGATTCGGTTGTCCTTTCTTCTTTTAGGAAACGAAATGTGTACAACTAAGTGTAATTGATAGGAACAATAATTTGTAAGCATATAATACAATCTATTCCACTCTGAAGTTAATGCATCATGACCATGCCCTATTACAATTACTTTAGTAGGTATTACCATATGCCAGTTATGTTGTTAAATCGCACACGAAGACCAACACATAGATGTATAATCAGTGGCTCACTCAACTGTTGAAGCCTCTTGAATCCATGCTCTGGCGTCAGGAAAGGCGGTGCTCTTAGGGCATGTACAACGGAAGGTGCTTAGAGGAGTGCTTAGAAAAATAAACTGTTTTTTGTCTAAGAAGCGGTGCTTATTTGTACTAGACAGATGCGTAACTAAGCACCTCTAATGTGTAAATAAGCACCAGTGCTTGACAAAAAGCTTGGTTCATTTTCCTAAGCACCTCCCATTGTACATGGTCTTAATTAGGCATACATGTGTCAGGGCTAAGCAGCTAGTGATGGAACATATTGCTGGAACAATGAAACGTGTTTCTCAGCTGATGGTATTTGTGTGAATGCCACGTTCACATAATGCCACTAAAACTGTGCGGTGAGCTGCAGTTAGTGACAATGCTATTTTATGGGGATTGAGGTAGTAGTTTTGAGGACTTAATATCGGTCACCTTGGGGCCATGGAGGTCCCATCCTCACCCCACGGTAACTTCTTTTCATGGTTTTCCATGTATTCTTAGAGGAGCTAGAAAACACAAGAGATGTTTTGACATGGAAATGTGCTCTAAAATGTGATTATTATGTATGTTTCCTCTTTGCTTTAAGTTAATGATATGAATGGTCATTTAAGCACAATTCCCAGCTGCTCAATCACTTACCTTGCTCTTCTTATTTCAGGGGGAGAGAAAAATGGCAATGCTTGTTGTGATTATAATAGCATTCATTATCCATGTGTTCGGAGTCTACTTTTGGTACAGGAATGATGACCTTGTTAGACCTCTGGTGCTGCTTCCTCCAAAAGAAATACCACCATTTTGGCATGCTATATTTTTCATCGCTGTGAATGGTATTATCTCTTTTCCATCATGCAACATGAATATTATCCATTTGGGGCCTCTTTGCTTCAAAGGATTTTCATATGATTGTATTACTTTGGGTTCTCTTGTACGTGGGTTGTCTGATTTGTAGGACTGAAATTTCTATATCCGTTGACTGAGATCATTTTGAAAAGTTCCTATGGTTTTCGTGTGATGCACTCAAACATCCTTCTGATCACTCTAATTGAACTTTTCCGATCATATTGTATCAATAGGGCATGTCATTATATTTCAACATCTTTCTTGTTACTATTTTTTGAATCTTGTGGATCAAAGATGCCCTCGGTAATTTCATGAACTAAACTCTGTTGGCAACTCATTTTTGGAATAACTTGACAATATGTATACATCTTGTACACATTAATTTATGTGTGTTTTCTGTTGTGAAACAGGTAACATCCCTTTGAGTTTCACTTGGAAAATAGTAACTTATGTTTGTTGAATAATAGGAATTTATGTACTATTGCTATGTGTCGACAACTACAACCGCCATTCCAAAAAGCTGCGTCAGTTATTTTGGAACGGAGGGAGTATGAAAGTAGCACTTTCCTCAAAATTTCTAATCAGGCTGATCGCTTTTTTTGTGCTCAACAGACACAATGGTGCGGCAAGCTGCTATGGTGGTCAAGTGTGTGCTGCTCATGTACTACAGAAACAGCAAAGGTCGCCACTATCGTAGACAGGTAAGCTGCTATGCATATTAACATTCAGCTAATTATGTACTTTTACCAGTTTTGATAGAGAGATGTATGCGCACCCACCCACAATCTTTTTTGGTTGTAACTCTGATTGAACTTTTTCCTCAGGGTCAAATGTTGACAGTTGTGGAATATTCCCTACTTCTGTACCGTGCGTTGTTACCAGCTCCTGTGTGGTATCGGTTTTTCTGAACAAGGAATATGGAGGTCTTTTTTCATCTCTAACAACTGGATTGTACCTTACTTTCAAGGTGGCATCAATGGTAGAAAAGGTACGTCTAGTGTCTAGTTCCCCTGTTTCATTCCTTAAGCTGATGCTGGGCTGATAATGTTGTTGACATTACTGCTGCTTCCTACACAGGTTCGATCACTTTTGGCTTCGGTGAGTGCCCTGTCTCAGAAGGACTTGCATTATGGTTTGCATGCAACAACTGAACAGGTAATGCATTGTTAGGCTTCTAGGCATATCAGTGAAATGTGGTGGTGATACATGTATTATTTGGTTGATACCTCTGGAGCTATTTGCTGAGAAAAGCTTGCTTTCATTTCACTTCATGGTCTGCAGGTTCTTGCTGCTGGAGATCTGTGTGCTATATGCCAAGAAAGATGCATGCTCCCATCCTCCTGCAGTGTAAACATATCTTCTGCGAAGACTGTGCTTCTGAATGGTATGGCATACACATTTGGTTTGATGCCTACTCAGCTGTCATCTAACAATAACCAAATTGAAACTTTGGTGATTGATGGCAGGTTGGAGCGGGAGCGGACATGCCCGTTGTGCAGGGCGCTGGTCAAGCCAGGAGATATCCGTTCATTCAGTGATGGTTCAACGACCCTGTTCTTTCAGCTGTTCTAGAAAACCAACGAGAATCGCTAACCTTCGGCCTGCAGATGTTGGATCGCCCTCCTTACTTCCATCAGCCTGTGGTGTGCTGAAACTGCTTTCTGTCCAGGTCTTTTTCTGCAATTCAGTGACAAGTAGGTAATGTGGATGTGCATATTACTCCCTGTATAGGGCCTTGCGGGATTCTCCATCACAAGAAAATGGAGAGGATATTACAAAATAACTGAATCTATAGAGACGAGCTTCCATAGCATGTGGCTGGGCGGGTGCTGCTACATTTGCGAAGTTCAGAATTGACCTTAATACAGGATTACAAGCAACTCCTGAGACATTGTAGCTTTGTTGCTTGAAAAATGGATGAACATATCTTTCTGTTTTCTGATAGTTGATACCATGCAGTGTTTTCTGCCTAATAGAATCTCTCGCGATGCTACAAATTTAGGTTCGTGTTCTGTACTTCTGTTTGAGCTTTAGCCTGCCGTGCCGAAATTCAGGTCAAGGGATTGCAGGCTCAAGGCTTGCCCAATGCTGCAAATATATATGCACCAGGATAGGCAAGGATGGCATGTGCGTGCCAAAAGTTGGGCCGCCGTTCTAACAGTGATCAAGGTTTTGGCCATGATCAGACAGCTGGTAGATATTTGGTGCACTAATGTTCCGTGCTGTTGGTCGATATTTCCGGTGTGCACGTTAAGCCGACATCACAACCGTCCAGTGTCAGCTAAAATCTGTTCTCAGCATCAAGCTTTCTTGTCATGTTAATACACAGCAACGTTGAGTGATGAAGGTCACTCACTCACCGACTGAAAGAGGCAGGCGCACAATGAGTGAAACCTGACTAGTACATGAGGAGAGACCATTCATCGTGAATTCATCACTGCGGGCGCGTTTGGTTGCCTGGACCAATTTCATGCATCATTGGCGCAGCGAGATGAAAGGCATTGCGCGTCTAAGATGAGCTATGGGCCATAAAAGCGACTTTGTTTGGTGGCCTGCACGGCGATTTTTCGGCCTCGTGGAGATTTGGACTCTGGCCGTTTGGTAGGTCGGTTTTAAGGTCTGCCCAGAACGGCGCCCCTGCTGTTTGGTTGCAACCCATAATCCGGTTCTCGTAACCTCTTCCCTTCAGTGGTGAGGTTATCAGCGATCAACAACACAAGTAAGAACACAATCATAGATGACAGATAACTTAGCAGTGATCATAGATGACACAAGTTCACGGCACAACATTTTGCAGACACGATCATAGTTCTGGAGAAGGCAGACATGATCATAGTTCAACACATTAGACACGACATGGCACCAGGTTAGCTTCAGACATGGTGCTCGGAGACGACGCACCTGGTGTGACCGCCATGGTACGGGCACCTGCTGACCACCTCAGTGCAGGTGTGGTCGAAGATGACCACTCTGTACTCCAAGGAGGACACCCTTCTAAAGGTGACGAACTGGCCTACCTTGAGCTGATGGGCGACGGCGAAGGCCGACCATCCCTGGTCGATGAATGCGTCATCGCCTTCTCTCCTCGTAGTCATCCTCTAGTTGCATCCGGTGTTGGTGGTAACGATGATGTTGGAAGGGATATCTCCGAACCACTTGACGAAAGCTTTAGGGATAATGAGGTGGCCGAAGGTGTGCTTGAAGATGATTTTGAGGAAGTGGTCCGGCCCTTGCTCGTCGTGGAAGTGGCCGACCTTAGCCGGCCTTCCACGACGCTTCTTCGCCGGTCCCTCACCGGGAACCTCAGCAGGTGACCCAAGCATGATCTTCTCAGTCTGCCAGAAGAACATAAGCAATTAGAGGTGTGCGTGCTCACAAGTAGTGTAGATGAAAACGGACATTGGTAACATTAGTAAGGCCTCATACAGTTGGTCACGAGGCAGGCATAGAGAGTGGCCACAAACTAAGTGTAGTGTGCTACGACAGTGGCACACATGACTAAGTTTGAGGCCACCACCTAGCCTTCCATTATTCCTTTGTTGAATCATTGGCCAATGCACCAGAAATACCAAAATGAGGCCTCATATGTTGGATCATACGGCAGGCTGAGGGACTGTCCCCAAACTAAGTCTAGTGTGTCAGTAATACGGCACACATGACTAAGTTTGAGGGCAGCACCATGCCTGTCGTTATGCCATAGTTGAATCATTGGCCAATGCAGAACTGAAGAAGCAGAAATATGCAAAGCAGGGTATCAGAGGCCTCATACAATAAGGACATATGTAGGAGATATTTGAACAGAACCAATGGTTTGGTCATGTTAAGTCATGCCATATGTTCTGATCAATCATCTCCTCATACTATGATCCCAGGGTATAATCATTGGCCTAGTTTAATCAAGAAACAACACAATTGGCACTTCAAATTGAGCACATTACAAGTGGTACTTAGGGTACATTACAAATTGTACTTAGGCTACATTACAAATTTTTATACAGTACGTCTACATCACATTCATCACTCCTCACAAGTAGCCCTGATCCTCTTGAGCTTGTCCTTGATTGCAAAGTTCACTTGAAGCAGATCGTATATGTCATACTCTAACTTTCTCTTCTCAGCCTCCAAAGCCTATTTTTCTGCCTCCCATTCCTGTTTCTAAACCCTCATCACTTGTGCTTGTGTTCTCTGCATATTCTTGAGCATTGCAACTTCCTTCTTCAAGTCCTTTCACTCCTCTTGCGTCTGAACAAACTAGCGCGACTCAGCTCAACTTTTCGCACAACAATGACAACATGGTAAACCCGAACACAAAAAAACATTCGCTTCTATGCATGCACAGTAAGATCTGCCAGTTTCAGCAATCCAAAGGACGGTCTAGGAAGGATCTACCGCAATTCGACACTATAGTAACAGATCTAAGCAAATCGAGACCGTGAAATGCAAGAATTGGACAAGAACTGCAAGAAATGGGGACGAACACCTTGCTAAGCGTCAATCCGACCGCTATCCTAACGGAAACCCTAGCAGATCTAATGTGCATGTCGTCGGAAATGCCCGAAAATGGCATGTTTCAACAGAACGAGTACGAAGGTGAGAAGGAGGGGTCGTTACCGCCATTCTTCCGGCAGAGGACGAGCTCGAGGTCGCGGGCAAATACGAGATGCCGACGAGGTCTGCGGAGCAGATTGCGGCCGATGTCGAGGTCCTCGGCGCTGACGTCTCCTCCTCCGGTAGCAGTGCTCCTCCCTGCGTCGGTGCGGCAGATTGGTCGGCGGGAGAGGAACCGCCGGGTGATGGGACAGTTTGGGGGAGGTGAGGCTGCGGTCGCAAGTGAGAGGAAGGAGAGGGGAGCGGTGAGGCTAATTATGGCGCGTGTTCCCAAAGGGACGCGGCGTCTCCGCCTTCCTTCCCCACGCGTGCAGCCTTCTGGCCGCAACGGATCTGGCCCCGGAGAAACTGTCATTCCGGACGTTCCTCCAGGTCTATCCCAGGGGTGCTTTAAGAAACGGCGCTCGGGATCCAAACGAGCCGAAAATTGCTCCCCCCATACGAGGCAAGGGGATGCAGGCTACCAAACGCACCATGCGTACTGCATACTGCGGAAATCATTAACCGGCACATGGCAGGTCCCCGGCAGTCGTCAACGGTTGCACATGACATCTAGTACTGCAGTTTTTTATTTTATTGAGAGGCAGTACTGCAGTTTTTGAGGTGACACTGATTGCACACAGTTGGATCATCCTGTGTATCATCAATTTGCATTATATGGCATCTCATTTGTCACAATTGATATAGCCCGGCTTTACATTTGAAAGCCAGAAGAGAATACAGTACATCAATAGTACTACAAGGCTACCAGAGATTCTGGTTTACACTTGTGCAGCATAATGTGTGCTGCTACGCTATAGACTAAGCAGATCCACTCATTAGCCAATCTAATCAACCACCAAACTCTTCCCGTGGAACCAATGGATGCAGTAGCAGTGTTTCAGTGTTCTACACACCACCAAGCTAGCAGGGTCACACACACGCACTGGAGAACGAATCAGTGGAGCGTGGCGAGGTAAGCTTCGGCGAGCATGGCGCCGAGGCGGACCTGTGCCTGGGTGGTGAGGTGCGTGTAGTCGTTGGCGATGGGGAGCCCCTTGGCATCCACGTACCTGAGGTTGGGCACCCTCACCGCCCGCTGCGCCTTCCGCACCAGATCCACGAACTTGCCCTGCCCCGTCGCGATCCCAACCTAGAGTAGAGTAGCCGCACAAAGATCATGTCTTCTGTTTACCAGATAAGCAGATTAATGGAGGTGGAGCAGGGGATGGATGAGAGTGTCGACAGCCAGACCTGGATGACGAGGAGGTCGGGCATGGCGAGGTCCCGCCGGACGTCGCGGACCATGGCCTCCATGCGGCCGGCGTAGGCCAGCGCGTCCTCCCTCCTGATGGTGTCCGTCTCCCCCTGGAACCACAGCATCGCCGCCAGCCTCCCGCGCCCCCCGGTGCCGGCCACGGCGGCCCTGGCGCGGGTGACCATGCGGTCGTACAGGTCCGTGCCCCGCGACCAGTTGGCGATCGGCGTGCCGCCCTGCGCGCACGGCACCAGCCCCACCACGCTGCCCTTGGGCACCCTGGCGGACCGCAGCACCGCGTGCGCGAACGGCATGCCGGGGCCGACCCCCAGCACGTTGCCGACGTCGACGCCGGCGTGGAGCGGCTCGCGGGCCTCCTCCCACTGCAGCGCCGGGGAGAGGCGCAGGGTGCGCGGGGACGGGGCGCACTGCGGCGGGACGTACCCGTCCCACCTGCCGCCCACCGTGGCGCCGCCCCGGCCCCCCATGTTGGACTGCCCCGCCAGGATGAACACCAGCGTCGGGATCTTCTCGCCGCCGGCAACCGCCGTGGGCGCCGCGAGGAGGGCGACGAGGAGGAGCAGCATTGTTGCCGCCGCCGCCGCGCCCGCTGGTGCCATCTCCTTGTGAGCTAGTAGCGCCTCAGCTTTACTGTCAGTGTACTGGGTAGGCTAGCTGCGAGTGGCAATGGCCTCGCCTCGATCGCATCGTGGGACAAGGATATAAATGCGGCTGCGAAAAAGCCGTGCGCGTGCAGTGAGTGAAGGACAGCATGCGGCAGCTTGAGCCATGGGCCATGGCGTGCTCTGCTACCCTTTTTGTTCTCTTGCCTGGCAGAGACCGGCGTGCATGTGTGTCTCTGTGTCTCTGTCACGCGCTTCCCTCGAAACAAGCATCTTGAGCTGTCTGCACCAAGACGACCACCACTCCGCTAAACAGGGCGCACAACGGTGAGCGCCGAAAGATGTGTGCCTGCCAGCCGCGCGACGCAGCAAAATCGACCGGGCGTCCGTTTGCATCGAGGTGGCTCCAGCGACACAACGCATTTTTTTGGATAAATAATTTTTAATACATCAAAAATAATTTACATAGCTAATACATGAAAAAAAAACCCTAACGCCTCGTCGCTGTCGAGCACGATGAGCTTCGGTATCACCCACGGCCAGTTGCCATCCGGGGGAGCGTACGCCGGGCGCGCCGGAGGTGCTGCAGGTGGAGGCTCCCAGAGCTGCGGTTGTGGCGGCGGTGGAGGCGCCCAGAGTTGCGGCTGTGGCGGCGGTGGAGGCGCCCAGGGATATGGTTGTGGCGGCGGTGGAGGAGGCGCCCAGGGCTGCGGCTGTGGCGGCGGTGGAGGAATCGCCCAGGGCTGCGGCTGTGGGGGCGGTGGAGGAGGCGCCCAAGGCTGCGGTTGTGGCGCCGCTAAGTCCTGTAGTGCCAGCCCGGGGCAGCGGCGGCTGCACAGGCGCGTCGTTTTCGGAGACGAGGACGCCGAGCTTCGCCATCTCGTCGTCCGTCATGTTCTCCGGGAACTCGAAAACGCGGCCCTCCGCCACGGCCTGCTGCCATTCGTGGAAGACAGCCGCGACGTAGTCGTCGCTGTCGTCCTTCACCTCCTCGTTATGGTACGCGAGCGCCTCGATGTAGTCGTCCTCGTCGTCGTAGGCGGCGTAGGCGTCGTCGTCGTGGTCGTCGCGGTCGTCGTCGTCGTTGTGCTACGCGCGCGTCGCCGCCTGCTGACGATGCCTCGGTGCCTCCTGTCTTCGTGGACGAGTCGGCGGTGCAGCCCCGAAGGGAAAATCCCTATCGCCCATGAAGCCCGCCCTTCTTCTCTTATCCGTCTCGGTTGTCAGATACGTACGCCAGCTGTCGGAGTCGATGGCGTACGCCGGATCGGCGCGGAGGTCCGGCGGCAGGTACCGCCTCCTTCGCCGGATCTCCGCGGTCCGATCAGGCTCGCGCGCAGGGACGGAAGGGATGGGCACCCGACGGCAGCTGAGCCGCCAGCCGCCAGGCAGTTGCACGCCCGACCAGCCCTCGCACGACATCCATTTGCCGTGCATGAGCCTCCCCAGCGTGACGGGGAGCGGCACCCTCTTGCTGCCGCTGCCGGAGGCCTCGAAGTCATTCTTCTTCGCCATGGCGCTGCGGCGGTGGTGGTGCGAGTGGAGATGTGGGGGAAGGAGGAACGCGGCCGGTGGTCTTTTAAGGGCGGCCGCGCGCGGGATACGATGCCATTGAAGGCGGCGCAGAAGCCCAGCCGCCGCCCGCCAGTGCGCGTGCAGAACAGACAGTCGCGCCATTGATGGTGAAGGCTGCGGCGCAGACGTGGAAGCGCTGACCGCCGAAGCGATGCTCTCGATGCAGACTCGCTGCCAGGCGGGCCCGGTGGGGAAGCGAGCGGACACTTTCCGCCGAGCGTCAACAGAGACGCAAACCTGGCGCATATTTGCGATAGGTTTGCGTCTCCGGGGACGGCCCGGTCACTTTCCTCGCGCCGCTGGAGAGGGTGCCAGACGCATTTCCGGTCCACGCGGACATAAACGGTCGCTCAGCGTCCGTTTGCGTCGTGCCGCTGGAGATGGCCTGATTGTCAACAAGACATCGAATGAAAACGAGTTGCACACTCGATCGACCGATCGATGGGCAAATGCTCTCTTCTCAGGGACAACCTGGATAGAATCTGGCTTTAGATAGGAGCTATGAATCGATTTTTTTTTAATACAAGAAACATGCTCAAATATTCCCAAACAAACTGACAGCACACATCTGTGCGTTATATGCAACCCCAAAATTTACTACTTCAAATTCGACCTACATTGACACTATTTACAACAGAATTTATCTTTTTTATCTCTCTAAATGCAGATAGAGTTTTGAGCTAATTTTTTTTTGGAGTTGTAAATACAGACTATAGGTATGTTGTAAACTTTTTTCCCAATTTTTTGTATTCTGTAAATATTATTTTATGAATTGATCCTATGATCTCACCTAAAGAGTTGATCGCGTACAAGCCTCCCCCTCTCTCCTAGCTCACCCCCTTCCCGCATCGTGGAGCAAAAACAAAATGATCGAGTAGCTTTTTGAGCTAGCGCGGATCTTAAGGCATGTTTTGGGGAAGGCTCCACAGAAACTGTTGAATCGGTAATCTTTTCAAGCCCTCCGCAACGGAGCTAAAAATGATAACATGCGCTCGCGGGAGCTCGGCACCAGATGACGGGAGGCTGCAAAATCCAGGCGGCGTTGGCGACAAAGCTAGAGGTCTTCTCCTCCATTAGCCACCACCCAAAATCCTCATCACCTCACCTTTCGACATCGGTGGTAGCAGGAAAGCATATCAACCCCACTGGTAGATTCCTTCTACTCAACCACTATACCCATACTGTCCTTTAGAGGAGGATCTCGTCTTCTTCGTCCCAGGCACCGGATCCGCGTGGGTAGGGGTGGTTCTCCTTCTTCTCTGACTGCGGTTCATCTCCCTCGTCTTCCATGGCGGTGGTAAAAGCACATTGTCCTCCTCTATTGTATGCCCAACCATAGATCGATCAAAGTAGAATTGTGTAGAGTCGATTTAGCCATTGCTAATGTTAGATCGATTTGATTAGGGCATCGAGATGGAGCTTCTCCATCATGCGGTAGCACTCATCGCTCTCGCTGCTACATAAAAGATCAGTCATGCGTATTGCATTTTCTCGTCTTAACTATGGTCCTATGTTACCACAAAATTAGAATGGGATAGAAAATATGTACTACGCTACAACTCTAACAATGTAGAGTCTCTCCAAATGCTTCGGATGAAAAGAGTTCATTTCTATGCACTTGTGAAAACGTTTAAGGAAAGAGCACTTCTTTAAAATAGCTCCTACACCTCTGTGAAAGAGCAAGTTACCATGTTTTTTTCATGATGTGGGTCATAACTAGAGGTCTAGAGTGATCCATGTCACATTCAGCAGATCCATGAATACTATTTATAGTTACTTCAGGCAGGTGTTGTTTACAATTGGAGAGCTCACAGGAGAAACGATCAAGGCACCAAGTGCTCGCACACCTCCCAAGATCAGGAAAAACTATAGATGGTGGCCATATTTCAGAGTGAGGACTATTTCTCTACTTTCATTTCATCATATGAGTGCTACGGTCAGAAACATAACTCCCTTTATGTTTTCTTTACGTGATTTTATCGGATTGATTGATGGTACTCATGTGACAACAAGGATGTGGAAAGCTCATTCTTCAGTATTTAGGGGAAGGAAGCACTACGCCAGCTAACCAGCTAGAAAATGCTAGCACTTGTGGATTTTGATCTGACGTTCACATATGTGCTAGTTGGTTCGAAAGAATCTTCTCATGATGTGAGCATTCTTGCTGAGAGCTTGTCTAGGGCTGATGTGTTAACAATCTTTAATGGTAAGTTCTACCTTGAGAGATGCTGGATATGCATGCCATCCTGGATTCTACCATTCTTTAGGAAGATCGGGTACCATCTCAATAAGTTCAGTTCGAGGAACAATACCAAGGAATTGTTCAATCTCAAACACTCTAGCCTTAGAGTCACCATTGAGAGAGTATTTGTTGCTTTGAAGAATAGGTCTAAGGTCCTTGACCAGCCGTTCCATACTTACAGCAGGCCTGGGCCCATGGGAGTGCGGCCCGTACGGCCACACAGGGCCCAAATTTTTTTGGGGCCCCAAAATTTTGGAGTTCCTCTTTATATAGCGGAAATTAATCACAAAAAATATACAACCTAGTCGGTTCCCACCTAAAGAGTGGTTGTTAGTTGACTAGGAGATTCCACGTTCGAATCCTTCCTATAGCTGTGCAGGTCTTGTAGTTCATTTTCTCCTGGTTTTTGCTAATTGACTCGGCTTGGAACCGAACGGATGGCCTTGGCCTGGAACGTGTATCCCTCTACATTCCCCAATCCCTTGAGTTCTTCGTGTGATTCCTCTGAAATTCTAATCAACTAGTGTGTTGTTTACATTTTATGGGGATAGTTCTAATAGCAATAGACTTATCTATGTACATGTACTTATTGGGATAGCCTTACATGCTATAAGATTTTGACATTCTAAAAGGTTTCTTTTCCTTTTTTAAAACCCAAACAGTTCAACTGTATACATTAGATGTAGGTTATTTTTGGTCGGGCGGTCTTGACTCGCTTTAGAAACTATATGTTCCTCTTAAAGTAGATATTAAGAAGATTTTACCTCAAGTTTAGATTTTTTTTTAAATGGCACAAGTTCAGAATCTAGACATTTGCTTTTCAATTTAAACGTTCATAGAAGGTATATACACACCATATACTTATTCATTAATTCTAATTTTATAATGTATAGGGCCCATATTAAAATTTCGCACATGGCCCCTTTTTTGCCGGCCCGGCCCTGACTTACGGCACACATGTCAAGCTAATTCTTGCTTGCTGCAATTCTTTACAACTCTATCTTAGATTGGGCCGAATATGACATGTTACCATATATTTTTGTACCTAATGAAGTTGACGCTGACTATGGCGTGGACCAAGGTGACAATGAAGCATAGAAAAATAAGAGATTGGAGTGGGAAAATTTATTATAGATTGACAAAGGTAACACCACCATTTGAGAAAGAAGAAGAACGCCCCCTTAGATCCCGCCTTGGCAAACTCCCCCGTTGCTCCCCTTTTCTTGAACTCTCCATTTGATTAAGACCAGACTGCAATGATAACCCGCCATTCGTAGTAGCTAGGAACTAAACTGATTAAGTGACATTCTTATTAACTGGTGACCCGTAATAGCTATGGATGAACTACTAGCTTGCTTGTGTTTGATGGTGGTGGTGTACTATGTAAGGTCACCAATAGAGAGGAGAGATGACCGCAATCGTTACTTGGATGCTAACGAACAACCAACGCTGCATCGCCAAATACATACAGGTTTGTCTGCCAACCAATCACCGGGAGGCTTTTACCCGAAGTGAAGAACACGGCCGATGCCTAGTTTTGGATAGGCTATGATTTCTAGAGTCTACACTCGGAAGCGCAAAAGAAAAAAAACTCAGGCTACTAAACACGCCCTAAAAATTGGCCAATGATGCCAGGGAAAATGTGGTATGCACGTGCCGAAAATTCGGTAGCTATCACAAGTACCAAGATCTTGGAATGATCACACAGCTCATAGACTTCATTCTTGATGCCAACCAAACATACTTCATTCGTACCGGTTTGCAGGGAAATTACGTATTTTGAGAAAAAACTTTGACTACTATTTTGGTCAATAAAATATAAGATATATATCATAAAAATTATACTATTGAAAACTTATTTTAAATCCGAATTTAATGGTATAGTTTTATGGCATATATCTTATAGTTTGTCGACCAAATTTATAGTCAAACTTAGTTTTTCGGAATGCCTAATACCTTGTAATGGAGGTAGTACCTTATCTTTATCTTTATTTTTACCCACCAACTAATAAAAACATTAAGGTTTCTCTCCAGAATTTGGTGAGTCCATCTTCGTTGCAATTACCTCTGAAGATCCAAAATATTACCCATCGATGCCATCAGTAATTTATTTCATACTGTTTCATTCGTCTTGTTGTTTGATTAATGGATCGGCCGCCTAAGTATCCCTAGAATTTTTGGTAAAAAGGACAACCCTACCCAATTCATTGATAAAAAGGACCACATGTGAATTGAATTAGCAAAAAAGACCACCTTCTTAGTGGCGGCAGCGGCACCGAGCGACACGTGGCCACATGCCGCCCAAGGCGGTGGCGGCAGTCATTGCCATCACAGCAACTGGCGGCACGTTTCGTCGATGTCCGTCGCCGTCCGATGACATTTGGTGTTGCGGGCCATGCTGCCCCTGGCTCCGACGACAGGAACACATGGTGCTTGCCTCCACAACTGGTGGCGGCAGGGCCGGCCACTACTCACTTGCTCGTCAATGTGGAGCCAGCCTCCATAGGAGCGTCGATGCTTTTTCTGAGATTTCTACTCGATTTTTGTTTGTTGTGAAAGCAGTACAGAAAATTGATCACCAAAAGCAGGCTATTTGTGTAGGAGTTCTATGCTGATACAACAAATAGAGCACCAACATCCTATGCTAATTATTCTGCACTAATTTTTTTACTGTTCATAATTAAAGACTATATAAGTCATCCTTACATGCCTACAAATCAAAACAGTAGGATCAAGTTTGCCTTATGCGCCTCTCTCTTTCATTCGCAAAATATTCCAGTAAGGATAAGTGTGCCTTACTCGGACCATGATTTTAGGCTGATGAAGGGGAAGAATGCAAGCTTGCCACCGGGTGAGAGCGGAGAGGTGTTGGTGCGGCCACCTTGCGAAGGCGAAGGATGTGGTGGATTTTTCTGATTTTAATATCTAAAATAAAATTAAAGTAAGTATGGACGGAATTTAATACCTCAACTCCAACTGACGTGGGCATTACCCTTCGGGTAACCAACATTGCCCTATCACCGTATTGTCTAGATGGAGGCCCATGAAGGCACTTGGAGGCAAGACGGGCCACTTGGATGGCGCACCAGAAGATTCCTTGACGGGCAAGACAAAGAGGCAGCCGAACAAGGAAGGATTTGATTTAAAACTACTGTAAACCTAGTCGTACTCGGTTAGACCTCTTGAGACCTGGCCTCCTATATAAAGGCCAGAAGAGGGGCTGCCGAGGGACACAATCAATCTTAGCAATCTAAGCCACCAAAAGTTTAGAGCTAGGTCAACATAGCACTTAGCCTCTCGACGAGATCTCAGCCGAACTATCCGGCACCCCATTGTAACCCAATATCTTCATAATCAAGAACAGACAGGCAGGACGTAAGGGTTTTACCTCATCGAGGGCCCCGAACCTGGGTAAATCGCTCTCCCCGCTTGTCTGTGAACCGATGTCTCGTGTTAGCTTGCAGGATTCCGTCAACCCTAAGCCCCAATCGGAGGGCATTGCCGAGGAGTACCCTCGAAAATTGGCGCCGTCTGTGGGAAACCTATCGGCACAAGATCGGACATCGGCGGAGCCCGTCATGTCATTGACAAGTTCGTCAACACCACCATCGCCAAAATTGGGAAGCCCGATTCGCTTCGGCTCCTATGAATTCATCCCGCACAGCGACTCGTCTCGCTCGACCTTCTCCAATCTGCAAGGCAACATGGAGATGACCTTCGGGAGCGTCCACTACAACGTCAACTCAGAAGGAATCCTTCGGCTGCTGGAGTCACCCATCTCCAGATCAACGAGTCCAAGCGCGTCATCATCACTCGACCTTTCGGCTGGTCTGACCGGCTCGACGAGTTCGCCCGCGCCCTCGACTCCCCGTTCGACGTCATCCATGTCGGTTGGATCCGACAATCCCGCATCTTCGGAATTAACCTCGTACTACTGCTTGAACTGCGACACCAGGCACGGGCTGGGATCGAGCGACACACCGTTCATCTGCAATGCCCAGTATTCGGGAGAGGACAGTGTCGACAGCATCGTCCAAGGTGTCACCCGAGGAGCGGCGCGCCATCAAGTTTACGTTGCTAACAGGGGAGACGGAGATCGCACACCCCGTTCCAACTGGCGAGCTAGTTTTGAGAACAGCGCCAGCAACAACAACAGCGACCACACCATCGCAGAGGAGGAGTGGGCAGCAGCCAAGGCAGCCGTGCTTAACGACACGCCGCTCCCAGCAGGAACCACGGTTGGCACCCTCAATGCTTACCGCTCTATCTTGGAGAAAAACCGGGAACGATTATTCAAGGAACAAACCACCCTCGAGAGACGCCTATCTGCGGCAGACCGATCCAGCGAACGACGAAGAGGCTCGCAAGGAAGCGCCTCTCGAAGTACTCAAGGGGCAGGCAAGCATCGATCAAGACTATCTAGGCTATCGGAAGACGATGCTAGAAAATAACATCGAACCTGACCAAGTCCTTTATAACCACGGACACCGCGGGCATGCCACGGCCAAAAACCGTCGCAGGAGCGACCGCTAACCTCGCCGCATACCTCATCAATCAGCGCCCTGAAGGTTCCATGGCTCAAGCCGACCCAGGCGCCCTAGAAAGTCTCGCAATATTGGGAGATAATCTAGTTCCGCGGAAGGAAAAGACCACGTTGCAGGCTAGTGGTTCAAAGCATCATGCGAGTGACGCTCGGGACGAAATCAACCAGAGCAGGATCGACAAAGCAAGGCGACGACGCGCCGCTAGGGAGGAGTACGACAGTGATTCTTCGGATTAGAGTCAGGAGAACGACGGCGAGCTCAGGGGAGCCGATTGTTTAAGCTACAGAATCCGTGAGGCGATGCCACCCAGAAAGTTCAAACCCACCCCTACCGACGCTGCCAAATACGATGGGCAGCAGGAGCCAAGGTCCTGGATAGACGACTATCTGCAGACTGTGATTCTGCATAAGGGGAACCAGATAGCAGCAATGCAGTGCTTGCAGCTTTACCTAAAGGATTCAGCACGAGCCTGGTTAAGGGGTCTGCCGAAGGGTTCCATCAAATCATGGGACGACCTAGTGGATGCTTTCGTTGCCAATTTCCAAGCAACGTACAAAAGGCCCGTCGGGATCGAAGAGTTACGGCATTGCCAGCAAAAGCAGAAGGAATCAATGCGCGCATACATCGGGAGATTCACCAAACTCCTAAACGCTGCCGAAGATGTATCCGTCGACAGAGCAATCGACGCCTTAAGCGATGGCATCCGACGTGAAAGCTACATAGAAGAACTCGGACGCAAAAAGCCAAAAACCATAACCAAGTTAATGGAAATCGCCAACAGCTGGGCTGATGGCGAGGACAACGTGCGAAAGCCGCGACAACGCAGTGACAACGAGGACGACGACCAGACGAAGCACGACTCGGGTGGTCGAAGGGATCGTCAAAAGAGAAGGAAGAACCGCAGCTATGACGACAACAACCTGGTGGCTGCAGGATACTCCGATCGGCAGGACGATCGATATGACGATAGAAGAGACGATCGACAGGACGGCAATCGGAACAACTGGGAACCGTGGAAATTATAAACCACGGCAGTAGAGGACTCCCGAACTGCCCTACGCCGAGCAGATCAACGCTCCCTGTTACTTGCACTCGTATACCGATTCTAAGGACGGCAAAACGAAGTCAAGCCACTTGCTCAGGGATTGTCGACAGTGCATTGACATGCACAAACTCATCCAGCAGGCAGGTCAGCAACCGCTACCACCACCACCACCACCACCTCCACCACAGCATCAGGTCCAGCAGGCTCAACCTCACCAACCCAACGAGGCATTCCCACCACCACGTGGGCAGATGAGTATGATCCACAGGACAGGAGTTTCAAGGAGACAAATGAAGAAGCTCACTCGAGAAATCAACCTGGCAGAAAGCATCATGGCGAACATCCCTGAATATATCGAGTGGTCGTCTCAGAATATTACATTCAGCCGAGCAGACCACCCGATGACCATACCGAAACCAGGGCACGCGGCCTTAGTAGTCGAGGTGCAGGTCGGGGGATTCAAGATGAGCAAAGTCTTCATGGATGGTGGAAGCGGACTAAACCTGATTTTTCTCGACACGATCAAGAGTATGGGGATCACCATGAGAATGCTAGAAGAATCGGACACCCGCTTTCATGGGATTCTCCCTACTTCACCGGCGTACTCTCTTGGCAAAGTTTACCTGAACGTCGTCTTTGGCAAATCCGACAACTTCAGGAAGGAAAAGATCGAGTTTGAAGTCGTGAACTGGGAGTCGCAGTATCACGCTATACTCAGAAGGCCAGCTTATGCCAAGTTCATGGTTGTACCGCACTACGCATACCTCAAGCTAAAAATGCCTGGGAGCAATGGGACTAACATTACAGTCTATGGAATTTTATCACGCTCGGACAATTGTGATCGAGACTTTCAGAGGATTGCTGCAAAGTTTGGACTGCGGCAGGAAATTACTGACCTTCCTTCGAAGTCATCATCACGCGATACTAAAGAAGAAGAACGCGTCAGAGGAGCAAAGAAGAAGCCAGCCGACCTCGCCCTTGAAGCTTCGGCAGCACAAACTTCTGCAGATAAAGCTTCGGCAGCAAAAGCTTCGGCAGCTGATGACCCAGAAGACTTAGGAGACGGCAAGACACTAGCAACCATCGTCCAGGCTCCTGGTGAAATCAACAACGCTTCGGTAACCACTAACATGGTGACCAAGCCAGAAG
The DNA here is from genome assembly GCF_022539505.1 of Lolium rigidum. Taxonomy (NCBI): domain Eukaryota; kingdom Viridiplantae; phylum Streptophyta; class Magnoliopsida; order Poales; family Poaceae; genus Lolium; species Lolium rigidum. The sequence goes on along the minus strand of NC_061511.1, from coordinate 74,913,573 downwards.
ATGAGAAGAACCCCTTCATTGCTTAAGCAATTTATTAGCGTTTAGTTTTTCCCTTTACTTTTGGCAGGGCCCCTCGTTTTTGCCCTCTAGCCTCGTGTTTACTTTATTAATGGGAATTTAATCCCTTGATAAGCATTGCAGTGATTCGGAGCATCTAAACCGCATCATCGTAAACCTTGCCTACGCCCTTTGGTGAGCAACGGTGTAACGAAATATGCGGCAAACAACCGTACTCCGAAAAAGCCTCTACGAGTGCTAAAAAGGATGCAAAATAGACAAGGACACCAACCTTTCCCTTTGCTATAGATGCCTCTACGAGCGCCGAAAATAGCAAGAGTTTGGAAATACACATAAACACAACCCACGTTTGATATTTTACTTATGGAAATATCAAAGAACAACGGACTCATCGACAGATTCACTACACCCGAAATATTCGGGAGTGACTGTCGAAGCATACATCGGTTGAAAGCAAAGTTGCGCATACAACGGGTTTAGCAAAACCCGCAACACGAGATGATCACTCAAATGATTTGCTGACCAACGAATGCACATACGTTTAAACGAGCAATTAAGATTTGCTCCTTCAAAACTTCCTAACGGCATCAACACGGTAAAAATGCATATACATGTATCTACCGGACAAAAGGGCTCGATTACACAATCCAAACACCTGGATGAAGTAGCCAAAATACCTATTTACAAGACAAACTTAACCCTGAATTACCCTTGCAGAATGTCTTTCTCTTCAGGTACCTTTGAGTCCTTTTCTAACCTATCGACAATTACATTGGACGGCAGTACAACCTTCGGATATAGAAATTCCAAATCACCTGTTGCATTGGCAATGGATAGCAAGTCTGCCGAAGGATACCGTGCAAGGACAAGGGCAAGCGTAAACCTAGCTCCCGCAAACACCTGGGCACGTACCAGGTTCTTGACCTTCTTGGCATTGCTGAATTCTGACATCAAAGTCAACAGAGTGGGAGGAACTGCGTTCAACGGAAACATTGTCTTCCATATAACTCTTAGTCCTTTGTAACACTTGTCGAAGAAATGGTGGACTTGCTCGACCCGATCTTGGAACTGCGCAACAGCCGAAGCTTTCGAGTGCTCCCTCCAGAAAATTTCGTCGGCTGATGACAACTGGGTTAATGCGTTCACGCGTTCGTGAACCCGTTTGTTCTCCTCCGCACGGTTCAGAGCTATGACTGGCAAAGGAACCAATAGAGGGTCAGACAATGCGTCGTGAACAAAAGAGAAATGAGTGCAAGGACCAAGGAACTCACAGTTCAAGCTTTCGGTGGCTTTTTGCAGTTCAGTAAGAGCGTACCGCTCTACTTCGGCCGCAATCTCGCCCTTCTTCTTGATAATGGCCGCCAAGGCGTAGGTGCTGTGCAGGTCTTTCTCCAACTGTGTGATCCGATCCTTCATACGTTGCACTCGATCATCTTCAGAAAGAGCACCCGAGGAATCATCAACAAATGCAGGCACTGGGAACACCTGCAAGGAAAGATTTCAAAGGCATGACAGATCGATTCACCTCAACGACAGAAGGTACTCCCACCGGGAGAATACAAGCGGAAATATCATAACAAAGAGTGTGCTAGCAACATCGCTAGCACAAAGTTTATTACAAACAGAAGTTATCTGACAGAACATTGTTTCACACTAGTTCAAAGAAAAGCTTGCTACAAAAATCAAATGGCTTGGGTTTGAGTCGATAAACTAGGGCCGGCCGATGTCTTGTTTGATGACACCAGCTCGAGGAGCTGGCGTGCACACTTAAGAGTCGATATCTTGAAGATGCTTAAATCAACAAGTTGCCCATCCTATTCTTTCGGCAGCTCCTTAGACATTTCTTCAATGTCAGCCTTAAAGCCGTGACCCATCATAAGTTGGAAGGCAAGGAGGGCACCATAGGTACGCGAGGTGCGTTTGAATACCTCGATAACCTCCTTTGTGTCAACCGCGAAGGCGTCGATCAACTGCCCCAGAGTTTTGTTTTGATTGATCTTGGGGAAGATCATCGAGTGCATCCGCGCCAAGGCACCTTTTCCCTTTTCAAGAAGCTCCCGCGTAAGCTGGTGGGAGGCGAGAGTCATCGTCACACCATTTGCCGGAGAATTGTTTGGAACTTTGTCCAAGGCATTGGCGGGGATGTTAGCAGCTTCTGCAAGAAAATGATATGAAAAAGGTCGTTGACAAAGGATCGAGTCCATAAGTGCAATAATCGAACAGAGGAATACAAAGGGAGTTACCAAGTAAAGCCAAGGAAGACTGACGAAGGAGTTCATCCTTCTCAGCCGCCCGAGCTTCGGCAGCCAGCCTGGTTGCCTCCTCTTCTCTCAGCTTCTCCCTCAGCTTGCCCAGTTCCTCCTTCAGGGAGTCGACTTCCTGGCGGGCCTCGGCAGCTATCTTGACTGCACCGTCCAACTTCGAGGAGGAAGATTTAACTTCCTTCTGCAACCGAACCTTCTCTGCCTCCAGAGAAGTGTATTGGGAAGCAAAGGCCTCCAAAGAGGATATAACTCCTCGCAGGTCCTAAAGGAAAAAGTATATTCGATGAAGAATCATTAAGCAAGATACGCATCAGAAAAGTTCATGTTGTAATCGAAAAAGACTTACAGAAGGAGGAGTCCCGGAGGCGGCAGTTGGAGGAGTATCTTTCCCTTTAGAAAGGGAGGAAGCTGTCGATACCTGAGCTGCGGGGGCTGCTTTAAGAACCGACACTTCGGAAGCAGCAACGTCCGGCGGAGCAGCTCCGGATTTGGCCTTTTTAGCCGGCGGCTCGACAAAACCTTCGTCACTGTGAAAGGAGATGATTGACAAAAAATTATGAAAGGAATGCAAGAAATAAAAAGGCAAAATATGACTTCAGGGAAGAAGGTGCTTACATATCGAAGAGATCGTCTTCATCGACAAAGCCGCCGGTCGATCTCTTCACGGGCGAAGCCCTGGTCTCCTCCACAGCTGCATTAACAAAGGTATCACGATCAGCGTCATCATCACGCATTGATCCCTCTGTGTCGCAAGCATTGTCGGCTGAGGAAGGAAGATCGGTGTGGGCAGCTTCTGAATTTATCGGGTCATTATGTTCACTCTCTGGGCTTGTGGGCCCGACAGTGTGAAAGTCAACAGGGATTGAGGAGCCTCTTCCCTCAGAAGTATCATTTGGCGAATCATGCAAGTCGCCCGAAACTATGGGGATCTGCCGAAGAAAGGAGCAAATGAGAACAGCGGAAATTATGTCGACTGAGAGGAAGCAGCATAGTAAAAGTATAAGGAGAAAAAAATTACCTCTGACAGTGGATGATCAGCATCGAGAGGAGTGTAGGAAGATATCAATGGAATTGAGTCTTCTTGACTAAAGAGAGTAAGGCGACGGACTTCATCTAGCAGCTCCTTTTCCGACAGTTCAGCAACGTTGATCCTGGTCTCATCTTTTGGACCCGTATACAACCACATTGGACGAACTCTTGCCATGACTGGTTGGACCCGACGTTTCAGGAACACCGCTGCTACCTCTGTACCGATCATGGTTTGACCATCGGCCTCTTTGATTCGAAGGAATCTGGCGAATAATTCATCGGCTGCTGCCCTTTCGTCAGGAGAAAGAATGTTCTTCCAGGAATCTTTCGGCTTAGCCTCAAGGACGTCAGCAAAGCAAGGAAGCTGGGACTCGGTTGTCAAGGAATCTTTGACATAAAACCATTTCAGTCTCCATCCTTGCACATGATTCTCTCATTGGGAAACTGAAATAGTTAACCTCCGAGCGAGCCACAAACCCCACGCCTCCAATGACGAAGGATCTCGTTGCTACTGCTCGTACCTCTTAACATAGAAGATCCTCTTCCACAACCCGAAATGAGGCTCAATGCCCAAAAATGCCTCGCAGGGTGATAAACACAGACAACGTGAAGGATCGAGTTGGGAGTGAGTTGCCATAGTTGGATTTCATAAGTCCGTAGAAGGCGAAGAAGGAACTCATGGGCAGGAAGCGAAAGACCCCGATATAGGAATGATAGGAACACCACGGTAAAACCAGCAGGGGGATTGGGCCGAGAAATCGCACCTGGAAGTATCACGTTCCCCTCGTCGGGGGGACTAATCCAAGGCTTCGGGCCCTCTTCTCATCACGTTTTGTGATGGAGGACGCTAGCCAATCGCCTGGCTTGGCTATTGGGCTCGTGCGCGGTGGCGGCGCCGGAGTTGGAGGAGGAGCGTCTGAAGAACTCTTCTTTGGAAGAGTGGAGGAAGATTTGGCGGCGGCGCCACCGGTCGTGGAGCTGCCGGCGGCAGTAAGGCTCTTCTTCTTCACCATTGTGAGATCTGGGGAAGATTGAAGAAGCGGTGGTGGCGGCGCAGCAGTTACGGAAGGAAGAAGAAGAAGAAAGGCAAAAGCAGATGTGGGAGAAGATTAGGGATTTTTCGTCCCTTGAAGATCTTAAGAGGAGAAGAACTGCGTGGGCACGTGTCGTTTATGCCAGTCTATCAAGTGGACCTTTTTTCGATTGATGGTTGCGGGAATCGAGGAGACGCCTTGGTAACTGTGCGAGAAGGGCGGAAATTGCTTGAAAATAGGACCAGACAGGGAGAGAATGGGCCCGGCGGGTCGCGTCTTGTCGGTCAAATTCAAGACGTCGGTAAAACGTCATCAATGACGTCATGAAGAATGCTTGAAGCACTTGAAGGAATAAAAAGCTATCGGATGGTGAACTTGAGTCTATGCACAGATTGCGAAGCATCTGCGCTTAGACTCGGGGGCTACTCCCATCGGGAGCGCTGACGCGCACCCGACAGATTGAGGACTCGAAGGAAAAAGAGGACGAAGGAAAAGGTGTTTGTTCAGCTCGAGTCTGCACCCGGTTGCAAGCACCAGTGCCCAGACCCGGGGGCTACTCCCATCAGGAGCGCTGGACGCGCACCCGACAAAACTTTTTTGTACTCCAGGATCATGCCCGGGGACTTGATTCTGCGTAGGGTAACGTTATTTTGCCATCGATAGTTAACCAACAAAAGTTGGGCACGTTACTCATCATCCCTTGCAAGCAAAAAATATATCGGATGACTTATGAAGACCTGCAGAAAACTTCGGCAGAGAAAAATGTTTGAGTGGTACAACTTGAGTCTACGCACGGATTGCAAGCATCCGTACCTAGACTCGGGGGCTACTCCCATCGGGAGCGCTGACGCGCACCCGACAGAAGAAGATGATGCTGATTCAAGATGAACAAGGGCAATCAAGGAGAAGGACATCAGAAGAAGACATGCTTTAGTCCCCACCCGAACTATGTTCGGCTGGACACTCGGGGGCTACTGACGTGGGCATTACCCTTCGGGTAACCGACATTGCTCTATCACCGTATTGTCTAGATGGAGGCCCATGAAGGCACTTGGAGGCAAGGCGGGCCACTTGGATGGCGCACCAGAAGATTCCTTGACGGGAAAGATAAAGAGGCAGCCGAACAAAGAAGGATTAGATTTAAAACTATTGTAAACCTAGTCGTACTCGGTTAGACCTCTTGAGACCTGGCCTCCTATATAAAGGCCAGGAGAGGGGCTGCCGAGGGACACAATCAATCTTAGCAATCTAAGGCACCAAAATTCTAGAGCTAGGTCAACATAGCACTTAGCCTCTCGACGAGATCTCAGCCGAACTATTCGGCATCCCATTGTAACCCAATATCTTCATAATCAAGGACAGACAGGCATGACGTAAGGGTTTTACCTCATCGAGGGCCCCGAACCTGGGTAAATCGCTCTCCCCGCTTGTCTGTGAACCGATGTCTCGTGTCAGCTTGCAGGATTCCGTCAACCCTAAGCCCCAATCGGAGGGCATTCCCGAGGAGTACCCTTGACACCAGCCCGTGTGCTCCACTTGTAATTATATCGCAAAATACTTCCACCTTATTGCAATTAGAGCGGTCTATAATCAAATCGATCTAAAATACCTCTTCAACACATTTATTTAGAACATTAATATTTCAGCACCGTATTACTACTTTAACATGAATCTTGAACAGATCATTATTTATTAGTTATTACTAATGATCACCATTACTTAGTCTACTCCATTACTTAGTCCTAATATGCACCAAGTTCATTCCTACGTGATATTTGTCCGTAACACATAAAATTATAGTCTATATACTCTGTATATTGCATACATAGAACATAAATTTTACACGGCATATTTAATTAGCTATTTACGTCCTAATTACATATTACACGTCCTAATATACTACTCAATAAAAACTACACATCGTACTAATATTTTCATCCTACCTATGCATGCAACTAAAGAACAAGCACTAATCGCACTAATTACACTACCCAACTAATTAGATTCTAACTACATAAATAAAATACATCATGCTAGCTTCTTGAAATCCTTACCTTGAGAGACCGAGCAAACACTGAATCAGCCAAGAATTCTTGAGAAGTGAGTAAGAGACATCAACTAAGTGAGCAGAGACTTCCACCTTATTGCAATTAGAGCGGTCTATAATCAAATCGATCTAAAATACCTCTTCAACACATTTATTTAGAACATTAATATTTCAGCACCGTATTACTACTTTAACATGAATCTTGAACAGATCATTATTTATTACTAATGATCACCATTACTTAGTCTACTCCATTACTTAGTCCTAATATGCACCAAGTTCATTCCTACGTGATATTTGTCCGTAACACATAAAATCATAGTCTATATACTCTGTATATTGCATACATAAAACATAAATTTTACACGGCATATTTAATTAGCTATTTACGTCCTAATTACATGTTACACGTCCTAATATACTACTCAATAAAAACTACACAGCGTACTAATATTTTCATCCTACCTATGCATGCAACTAAAGAACAAGCACTAATCGCACTAATTACACTACCCAACTATTCTTGAGAAGTGAGTAAGAGACATCAACTAAGTGAGCAGAGACTAAGTGCGTGAAGAAAAATGAGTATGCTGATAGTGAGAGTGCGCGGAAAGTGAGAGTGAGAGTGCAGAGCGAGTCAGGTATTTATATAGAATCATCTCAGCTCGACGAAATAATCAAGGAGGCTGTACTGAATCAATCATCCATGCATGCTTATTTATTGTGCCCCCTCCATCTAAAAATAGTAAAAATAGGTGTCTCAACTTTATCTAGATACGGATGTATCTCTAACTAAAATGCATTAGATACATCCGTATCTAGATAAAATTGAGACACCTATTTTTAAACGGATGGAGTACCATTTTTGTGAGATACACTCTGCCATCGGAAACAATGCAGTCTATTTCCTGTACCAGAGAATCTACGCCCCATATCAGCTCAATTTGCAACAGTTTCAGAGCAATCACATCACCAAAAGCAGCACAATTAGCAACAGTTTGAGCAATCAAACCAACAAAATTTGCAATAGTACCACCCTATCATATTGTCTTTTGCAGCATAAAAAATCAGTGTTGTCACATGGAAGTCAGTGCCGCACTGATGCCGGCAAAGATTCTCGCACGAGGCGGTTGAGCCATGGCCTTCCGCCACGGCTTATGGAGGCATGCGCCACGCAGGCAGGCCACCGACTGCCACAGCAGCAGGGCCCACAACTCTAAACGGCGCGCGGACGGCGGTCACCACAGCCTAACGTGCCGCTAATGTGTGTGATGGCAGACCCAAGCTACACGTGTCGTCTAGGGGCGCTGCCACCGTACGTGCTGGTCTCTTCACTTAGGCGTAGTCTTTTTTATCAATTTTGGTGGTCTCTTTTGCAAAAATTCTGTATCCCTAAGACAGGAATATTATGCCTTTCTTGCGCGCGTTGTGCCTGGGGTATTATGCTTTGCTTGGCTTTGCTGCATAGATCAAGTGCTCTATGGAACGGAAGGAATTATTCATCAAACCCAACACGCAGGTAGAGAAGATCATTGGCCATACAGATGCGCATGAGTAGAAAAGAAAACTGATTTCCCCCATTTGATGAGCTACAGAGCTGCGGGCACGGAGAAATGCCGCCGCCACCGCAGCAGCAGCCGCAAGCAACAGCAGGGCGGAGCCGCGCCCGGCGGATCGCGCACCGCACCAGAGACAGCTGCGTGGCCGTCTTCGCCAACACCCTCTGCTCCATCCTCCTCGCCGTCCTCCTGGTCGCCGGCGTCGCCCTCTTCGTCACCTGGCTCAGCCTGCGCCCGCACCGCCCGCGCTTCAACCTGGCCTCGCTCTCCATCACCGGCCCCGTCCCGGGAGGCCAGGTCACCTTCAACGTCTCCGACCGCAACCCCAACCACCACATCGGCATCTACTACGAGGGCGCCACGCGGGCCTCCCTCCTCTTCTACGACGCGATCGTCGCCTCCGGCCCGGCCTTCGCAGGCAGCTGGTACCAGCCCAACATGACCACCACCTCCATCGCCGGCGTCCTCGACGTTGTGGGACCAAGGACCGCCTCCCCCTCCTGGCCTGCCTTCTCCGCGGCGCTCCGCGCCGGCCGCCTCCCTCTGCGCCTGCAGCTCACCACGGCCATCCGCTTCCGGTTCAACGTCTTCCACTCCGGCCGCCAGAGGATGTACGTCAATTGTGACCTGCTCGTCGGCGCCGACGGCGGCCTGCTTCCCGAGTCCGTGGGAGCACCCTGCGACAGATACTTCTGATCGGATGATTTGCTAGCTGTTACTAGTACTGTCAGTTTAGATGATACTCAGTATTTAATCTGTTCTTGGATTCGCTTGCTAATGCGCAGGCAGTGAGGCAGGCAGCCATGCCACGTACGAGCTAGTTCATTGCTTGGTCGATTATTAATTTGCTCGATCGGCCCATGACACGTTCAAGTTCAAATGTGGGTGTCCTGACCAGAAGATAGATCAACAAACACAGCAAATTTCATCCCTGAAACAAAAACACGTCACACGTGCATGCATGGCAAAACATTCTACCAGTACCTATGTTCTAGAAATTCCACCACCATTCAAAAAGGAAGAAATTCTACCAGTACACGAAGAAGGAACTCGTCATTCGCCACGAACGGATGTAAAGTGTTAAACACAAGAATGGGTGCAATTAATGAAAAAAAAAATACAGCGTGCTATCACATTTAGCGCCGGCCTTCTTGTTTTAATCAAAGACACTCAAGTGCCCGACTTTAATTAATAAAACCTCACACATCTAGGGTTCATACCTAGACGCTAATGAAGATCTTACAAGCAACATAGAGGGAGGATGTGTCTCACGCGCCGCAACGTCTGCTTTGGCGACTCGGGAGGCGATTGGGAACTCGCGCTCCCGGAGCGCCGCCGCCGCTGCTCTGGCCGCACCCAGGGGGGTCGCCGGACGCCGGCGAGGAAAGGAAACAGGTTTGCCGCTCTCGCCGCTGTCTGCGCTGAGGGCGAGGACTCGGAGTCTGAGCTCTCCGCGGCGGACGTCAACGCTGCGCCGTCGCTGCCCCCACCTTCTGCGCTGAATCTAGGGAGGTTCTGGCCAGATCCGGTGGGGGGGGGGGGCACCGCCGCCGTCGCAGTCGCCTGCTTCCCCAGGGGAGGGAAGCCTCGCGCCCTGCTCTGCTGCTCCTCCGCCGCCGCCGCCGTTGGGATCTCTCCACTTCCCGCCGCTCCCTGGTCTGGGCCGGAGTTCGCCTGCCGGAGGGGCTCCTGGTAGCTCTGGTACGTGTGCTGCATCGATCCGCGTCGGAGACCTCGTCGTGGCGCTCCCTCCGTGCCCTGGGCGGCCGGAGTTGAGGGAGACGCCGCCGCCATCGCCTCTAGGGTTTGCTCGCCCCGTGGGGTGCCCTGTCCTGGGCCGTGAGGGGCCTGTTGGGCCGGCCCTTGGCCTGGGGGCTCCCCTGGGGGCCCAGGTGTGCTCTTCCGTGGGGTTGCGGGCGAGGGGGCCTCCCGTGGGGATGAGCGGCCCAGTTCGCCTAGGGTATCCGCGGTGGACGATCCTACCCCTCCACCGCCGGTACTTAAGTGGTTCTGGCTCCCTCCTCAAACCCTAGATCTCACTCTCGCCTTCCCCGCCACCGCTCACGACGTTCGACGCAACCGCTCCGCCGCCAAACGCCTCTCCACCCGTCCTGACCCGTCCTCCGGCGCCCATGTCCCTCTCCTTGTAGCCATGGACCGGGACCGCTCCTCCTATGGCAAGCGCCCGTATGACGACTACAACGGCGGCTACTCCCGCAACCGCGAGCACGATCTCCGCTAGAAGCTGGACCGCGAGCAAGAGGAGCACCGTCGCCAGCAGCGCCAGCGCGACCGCGACCTCGACCGGGCGGGCTCCTCGTCGTGGCGTTCCGAGGGGGAAGGTCCATGACAGGACACCCGGGCCCCCCCACCCCCTCCTCCTCCTCCTCGCGGCCGTGATTCTGGGAAGAATGCTGGCCGGAGGAACCTCCGCCAGCCCCGTGCCCATCAAGCTCCTCCCTCTGCTCCGCCTCTTGGGGATGGCACCAGCTCAGGGGAAGCCGCTGCCGCAAACCCTGATGCAGCTCACATCACCTGCTATAACTGTGGGAAGCAGGGTGATACGTCTCCGACGTATCGATAATTTCTTATGTTCCATGCCACATTATTGATGATATCTACATGTTATATGCACACTTTATGTCATATTCGTGCATTTTCCGGAACTAACCTATTAACAAGATGCCGAAGAGCCGCTTGTCGTTTTCGCTGTTTTTGGTTTCAGTAAATCCTAGTAACGAAATATTCTCGGAATTGGACGAAATCAACGCCCGTGGTCCTATTTTGCCACGAAGCTTCCAGAAGACCGAAGAGGAGTCGAAGTGGGGCCACGAGGCGCCGCCACACTAGGGCGGCGCGGCCCAGGCCCTGGCCGCGGCGACCTATGGTGTGGGGCCCTCGTGTGGCCCCCCGCGTTGCCCTTCCGCCTACTTAAAGCCTCCGTCGCGAAACCCCCAGTACCGAGAGCCACGATACGAGAAACCTTCCAGAGCCACCGCCATCGCGAATCCAAGATCTGGGGGACAGGAGTCTCTGTTCCGGCACGCCGCCGGGATGGGGAAGTGCCCCCGGAAGGCTCCTCCATCGACACCACCGCCATCTCCATCAACGCTGCTGTCTCCCATGAGGAGGGAGTAGTTCTCCATCAAGGCTCGGGGCTGTACCGGTAGCTATGTGGTTCATCTCTCTCCTATGTACTTCAATACAATAATCTCATGAGCTGCCTTACATGATTGAGATTCATATGATGATGCTTGTAATCTAGATGTCATTATGCTAGTCAAGTGGATTTTACTTATGTGATCTCCGGAGACTCCTTGTCCCACGTGTGTAAAGGTGACAAGTGTGTGCACCGTGTGGATCTCTTAGGCTATATTTCACGAATACTTATTCACTCGTTATGAATGGCATAGTGAAGTGCTTATTTATATCTCTTTATGATTGCAATGTGCTTTGTATCACAATTTATCTGTGTGCTACTCTAGTGATGTTATTAAAGTAGTTTTATTCCTCCTGCACGGTGTAATGGTGACAGTGTGTGCATCCGTGTTAGTACTTGGCGTAGGCTATGATTGTGATCTCTTGTAGATTATGAAGTTAACTATTGCTATGATGGTATTGATGTGATCTATTCCTCCTACATAGTGTGAAGGTGACAAGTAGTGCATGCTGTGCTAGTACTTGGTTTAGTCGTGTTGATCTTTCATGCACTCTAAGGTTATTTAAATATGAACATTGAATTGTGGAGCTTGTTAACTCCGGCATTGAGGGTTCGTGTAATCCTACGCAATGGTGTTCATCATCCAACAAAAGAGTGTAGAGTATGCATCTATCTATTCTGTTATGTGATCAAAGTTGAGAGTGTCCACTAGTGAAAGTCTATTCCTTAGGCCTTGTTCCTAATACTGCTATCGCTGCTTGTTTACCTGTTTTATCGTTACATTACCGTCTGCGTTACTACTCGCTTGTTTACTGTCCCGGGAAAAGCACTTTTCTCGGTGCCGTTGCTACTACTTATTTATACCACCTGTATTTCACTATCTCTTCGCCGAACTAGTGCACCTATTAGGTGTGTTGGGGACACAAGAGACTTCTTGCTTTGTGGTTGTAGGGTTGCATGAGAGGGATATCTTTGACCTCTTCCTCCCCGAGTTCGATAAACCTTGGGTGATCCACTTAAGGGAAACTTGCTGCTGTTCTACAAACCTCTGCTCTTGGAGGCCCAACACTGTCTACAAGAATAGAAGACCCGTAGACATCAAGCTATTTTCTGGCGCCGTTGCCGGGGAGGTAAGGTAAAAGGTATTCACACTCCGGATCTCGGCTACTAAGCTATTTTCGCCGTTGTAAGTACTCGAAGCTATTTCCTTTAGATCCTGCAATTGCATCTTTTTGTTTCTTGTTTACACTAGTTTGGCATAATGAACAACAATGAGCTTCTTATTCTATTTCCTGATTTAAGACATGGAGGGTTTGATGCGAAAATTAAAAAACCTATGGAACCTTATTTGCATGCTGGTAGTAATATTAGTATGAACGCTTTGAACACCATTGTCGATAATAATATAGAAAGTTCTAAGCTTGGGGAAGCTGGTTTTCATGATATTTTTAGTTCCCCAAGCATTGAGGAGAAAATTTACTTTGATGATACTTTGCCTCCTATTTATGATGATTATAATGATATTGGTCTTTTAGTACAGCCTGTTATGGAGGATAAATTTGATTATGATTACAATATGCCTCCTATATTTGATGATGAGAATAATAATGATAGCTACTTTGTTGAATTTGCTCCCACTACAACTAATAAAATTGATTATGCTTATGTGGAGAGTAATAATTTTATGCATGAGACTCATGATAAGAATGCTTTATGTGATAGTTATATTGTTGAGTTTGCTCATGATGCTACTGAAAGTTATTATGAGAGAGGAAAATATGGTTGTAGAAATTTTCATGTTATTAAAATGCCTATCTATGTGCTGAAATTTTTGAAGCTACACTTGTTTTATCTTCCTATGCTTGTTACTTTGCTATTCATGAACTTGTTTATTTACAAGATTCCTATGCATAGGAAGCATGTTAGACTTAAATGTGTTTCGAATTTGCCTCTTGATGCTCTCTTTTGCTTCCAATACTATTTCTTGCGAGTGCATCATTAAAACTGCTGAGCCCATCTTAATGGCTATAAAGAAAGAACTTCTTGGGAGATAACCCATGTGTTTATTTTGCTACAGTAAATTGTTTTATATTTGTGTCTTGGATGTTGTTTACTACTGTAGCAACCTCTCCTTATCTTAGTTTTGTGTTTTGTTGTGCCAAGTAAAGTCGTTGATAGTAAAGTTCATACTAGATTTGGATTACTGCGCAGTAAACAGATTTCTTTGTCAGTCACGAATCTGGGTCTAATTCTCTGTAGGTAACTCAGAAAATTATGCCAATTTACGTGAGTGATCCTCAGATATGTAAGCAACTTTCATTCAATTTGGGAATTTTCATTTGAGCAAGTCTGGTGCCTCAATAAAATCCATCTTTACGGACTGTTCTGTTTTGACAGATTCTGCCTTTTATTTCGCATTGCCTCTTTTGCTATGTTGGATGAATTTCTTTGATCCATTAATGTCCAGTAGCTTTATGCAATGTCCGGAAGTGTTAAGAATGATTGTGTCACCTCTGAACATGTTAATTTTTATTGTGCACTAACCCTCTAATGAGTTGTTTCGAGTTTGGTGTGGAGGAAGTTTTCAAGGGTCAAGAGAGGAGGATGATATACTATGATCAAGAAGAGTGAAAGCTCTAAGCTTGGGGGTGCCCCGTGGTTCACCCCTGCATATTTCAAGAAGACTCAAGCATCTAAGCTTGGGGATGCCCAAGGCATCCCCTTCTTCATCGACAAATTATCAGGTTCCTTCTCTTGAAACTATATTTTTATTCGGTCACATCTTATGTACTTTACTTGGAGCGTCTGTGTGCTTTAGTTTTTGTTTTTGTTTGAATAAATGCTTGTGTGGGAGAGAGACACGCTCCGCTGGTTCATATGAACACATGTGTTCTTCGCTTTATCTCATAGTATTCATGGCGAAGTTTCTTCTTCGTTAAATTGTTATATGGTTGGAATTGGAAAATGCTACATGTAGTAATTCTAAAATGTCTTGGATAATTTGATACTTGGCAGTTGTTGTGCTCATGTTTAAGCTCTTGCATCATATACTTTGCACCTATTAATGAAGAAATACATAGAGCTTGCTAAAATTTGGTTTGCATAATTGGTCTCTCTAAAGTCTAGATAATTTCTAGTATTGAGTTTTGAACAACAAGGAAGACGGTGTAGAGTCTTATAATGTTTACAATATGTCTTTTATGTGAGTTTTGCTGCACCCGTTCATCCTTGTGTTTGTTTCAAATAACCTTGCTAGCCTAAAACTTGTATCGAGAGGGAATACTTCTCATGCATCCAAAATCCTTGAGCCAACCACTATGCCATTTGTGTCCACCATATCTACCTACTACATGGTATTTCTCCGCCATTCCAAAGTAAATTGCTTGAGTGCTACCTTTAAAATTTCCATTCTTTACCTTTGCAATATATAGCTCATGGGACAAATAGCTTAAAAACTATTGTGGTATTGAATATGTACTTATGCACTTTATCTCTTATTAAGTTGCTTGTTGTGCGATAACCATGTTTCTGGGGACGCCATCAATTACTCTTTGTTGAATATCATGTGAGTTGCTATGCATGTCCGTCTTGTCTGAAGTAAGAGAGATCTACCACTTTAATGGTTAGAGCATGCATATTGTTAGAGAAGAACATTGGGCCGCTAACTAAAGCCATGAATCATGGTGGAAGTTTCAGTTTTGGACATATATCCTCAATCACATATGAGAACACTAATTGTTGCTACATGCTTATGCATTAAAGAGGAGTCCATTATCTGTTGTCCATGTTGTCCCGGTATGGATGTCTAAGTTGAGAATAATCAAAAGCGAGAAATCCAAAATGCGAGCTTTCTCCTTAGACCTTTGTACGAAGCGGCATGGAGGTACCCCTTTGTGACACTTGGTTAAAACATGTGTATTGCGATGATCCCGGTAGTCCAAGCTAATTAGGACAAGGTGCGGGCACTATTAGTATACTATGCATGAGGCTTGCAACTTGTAAGATATAATTTACATAACTCATATGCTTTATTACTACCGTTGACAAAATTGTTTATGTTTTCAAAATAAAAGCTCTAGCACAAATATAGCAATCGATGCTTTCCTCTTTGAAGGACCATTCTTTTACCTTTTATGTTGATTCAGTTCACCTATCTCTCTCCACCTCAAGAAGCAAACACTTGTGTGAATCGTGCATTGATTCTTACATACTTGCATATTGCATTTGTTATATTACTCTATGTTGACAATTATCCATGAGATATACATGTTACAAGTTGAAAGCAACCGCTGAAACTTAATCTTCCTTTGTGTTGCTTCAATACCTTTACTTTGATTTATTGCTTTATGAGTTAACTCTTATGCAAGACTTATTGATGCTTGTCTTGAAAGTACTATTCATGAAAAGTCTTTGCTTTATGATTCAGTTGTTTACTCATGTCATTACCATTGTTTTGATCGCTGCATTCATTACATATGTTTACAATATGATCAAGTTTATGATGGCATGTCACTTCGAAATTATCTTTGTTATCGTTTTACTCGCTCGGGACGAGCGTAACTAAGCTTGGGGATGCCGATACGTCTCCGACGTATCGATAATTTCTTATGTTCCATGCCACATTATTGATGATATCTACATGTTATATGCACACTTTATGTCATATTCGTGCATTTTCTCGAACTAACCTATTAACAAGATGCCGAAGAGCCGCTTCTGTTTTCTCGCTGTTTTTGGTTTCCGAAATCCTAGTAACGAAATATTCTCGGAATTGGACGAAATCAACGCCCAGGGTCCTATTTTGCCACGAAGCTTCCAGAAGACCGAAGAGGAGTCGAAGTGGGGCCACGAGGCGCCGCCACACTAGGGCGGCGCGGCCCAGGCCCTGGCCACGCCGACCTATGGTGTGGGGCCCTCGTGTGGCCCCCCGCGTTGCCCTTCCGCCTACTTAAAGCCTCCGTCGCGAAACCCCCAGTACCGAGAGCCACGATACGAGAAACCTTCCAGAGCCGCCGCCATCGCGAAGCCAAGATCTGGGGGACAGGAGTCTCTGTTCCGGCACGCCGCCGGGACGGGGAAGTGCCCCGGAAGGCTCCTCCATCGACACCACCGCCATCTCCATCAACGCTGCTTGCTCTCCCATGAGGAGGGAGTAGTTCTCCATCGAGGCTCGGGGCTGTACCTGGTAGCTATGTGGTTCATCTCTCTCCTATGTACTTCAATACAATAATCTCATGAGCTTCCTTACATGATTGAGATTCATATGATGATGCTTGTAATCTAGATGTCATTATGCTAGTCAAGTGGATTTTACTTATGTGATCTCCGGAGACTCCTTGTCCCACGTGTGTAAAGGTGACAGTGTGTGCACCGTGTGGGTCTCTTAGGCTATATTTCACATAATACTTATTCACTGTTATGAATGGCATAGTGAAGTGCTTATTTATATCTCTTTATGATTGCAATGTGCTTTGTATCACAATTTATCCGTGTGCTACTCTAGTGATGTTATTAAAGTAGTTTTATTCCTCCTGCACGGTGTAATGGTGACAGTGTGTGCATCCGTGTTAGTACTTGGCGTAGGCTATGATTGTGATCTCTTGTAGATTATGAAGTTAACTATTGCTATGATGGTATTGATGTGATCTATTCCTCCTACATAGTGTGAAGGTGACAGTGTGCATGCTGTGTTAGTACTTGGTTTAGTCGTGTTGATCTTTCATGCACTCTAAGGTTATTTAAATATGAACATTGAATTGTGGAGCTTGTTAACTCCGGCATTGAGGGTTCGTGTAATCCTACGCAATGGTGTTCATCATCCAACAAAAGAGTGTAGAGTATGCATCTATCTATTCTGTTATGTGATCAAAGTTGAGAGTGTCCACTAGTGAAAGTCTATTCCCTAGGCCTTGTTCCTAATCATCGCTATCGCTGCTTGTTTACTGTTTTATCGCGTTACTACTGCTGCGTTACTACTGCTTGTTTATCGTCCCGGGCAAAGCACTTTTCTCGGTGCCGTTGCTACTACTTATTTATACCACCTGTATTTCACTATCTCTTCGCCGAACTAGTGCACCTGTTAGGTGTGTTGGGGACACAAGAGACTTCTTGCTTTGTGGTTGCAGGGTTGCATGAGAGGGATATCTTTGACCTCTTCCTCCCTGAGTTCGATAAACCTTGGGTGATCCACTTAAGGGAAACTTGCTGCTGTTCTACAAACCTCTGCTCTTGGAGGCCCAACACTGTCTACAAGAATAGAAGACCCGTAGACATCACAGGGACATATCCAAGCTGACTGCACCGACGATCTGTTCTGCGTCAACTGCAAGAAAGTCGGCCACCTCTCGGCCATGTGTGCCGCCCTCGCCAAGGTACTGGCTCCCTATTGGGCGGGTTTCGGCGGAGGGCGCCAGGGGTTTCTCTGCATTGATGTCCCGGAAGAGGAGCTACAACGTCCTGTCTCCAACTCGGCTACCGTCATCCTGGCGGGGGGGCGCCTCTCAGAAGAAGAAGTGGAAGAAGAGTTCAAGGACCTGGTTGATGAAAACTGGAACTGGCAAGTGCGGCAGCTCTCCGCCTCGGACTTCGCCGTCGTCTTCCCATCCAAAGAAAGTCTACGTATTGCGATCCGTGGGGGCGGACTCACGCTGCCAACAAGCAAAATCAAGGCCCTGGTCACCGTCCCGCTGGGTGACCCGCTCGCGTCTGAGACTCTGGAAGAGGTTTGGGTCAAATTCTTGGGGTGCCGCCACCTCTGCGCCTTGCTGAACATCTGCTGCTGTCAACGCGTGAGGTGGGCCGCCCAATTTCTGTTGACGTGGATTATCTTGCACATCCGGAGGCACCGGTCAGAATGTCGTTTGGCTGCCGCAAGGGAGACGTTCTCCCAGAGTTTATCACTCTCTTCGTCAACCTGCAAGGTTACCGTATCAAGATTGTCCGCGAGACTGCTGCTGCTGAAGACTCTCCCCCAAGGAATCTCCCTAGTTTCCCTCCAGGCGATGACACAGGAGAAAGGGAAGACGACTGTGAAGAGACTGACGAAGACCGCTGGGATGGGCGGCGGGGTAAGCACTCAAAGGAAAAGCGCTCCTCCGCCTCTGCGCCGGGCGCGGGAGGGGGCGGCCCGCGAAAATCGGTCCCGCTGGCGGCCGCGCCACCCTCGTCGACCTCCCCTTCTGCGGCTGTCGCGGCGCCCAACCTCACCATTCCTGACTCTGCCCGCAGCCAGTATGGCTCCAACCTGACCCCCACGGGCAACATTTTCCCCCTGGTGGTGCAAATCATCAAGGCCACGGTGCCTACAAGCTCCAAACCACAATCCCCTGAAGCTTCTGACAGTGACTTGCTCCTCCAACTTGACTTGCCTGAGGATCCGTCGTCCGGGGAGAGGGTTTCCCCGACTCCTGGGAAAGCTTTGAAGTTGTCCGAGGCTGAGAGGGTTGAGGTGGGCTGGGTCACCCCTCCCTCTGCTTCGTCTAATCAGGAATACCGGCGGAACAGTGAACGCAGGAGCAAAAGAAACCACGACCGTCCCTCTAGGAAGCTGATGCTGGAAGCAGCGGAAGCTGAAGCCACCTTGGAGACCCCTGCGCCTCCTACCCAAACTCTGGGCCTCCACCACGCTCCTGCACTCTCTATGGGTGACTCGCCCGCCTCGGGCCAACTTCTGCTGCTTGATGCCCCAATCCCAGCCTTGGGGGCAGCGGTTGCTCGAGCGCCGCGATCCAAGGCCCCTCCGGCGGAAGCCCTGCGCAAAGTGCGAGAGCTAAAGGGGCAACTGAAGGCCCGGTTCTGGAGCGTGCCATTCGTGCCACTGCCGAGAAGAACTCCATGTCCAAGTGCTCCACCGAAGTTTCCGCTACCCCGTCGTCCGCTACGCCCGCCCCAGGTAACACCAACCTCCCCTCTCCCTTTGTTGCTTTCCAAGATTCTTCGGTTGAGCATCTTGTTAAGGTGGCTAGAGATAGTTGCATCCTGTTCAAATCATCGGAGGGGTCGCCTGCCCAAGCGGTGGCTCTGCTCCAAGCTCGTGAACGTGCCCAAGCTGAACTGCTCTCAGCCATAAGAAAGATTGAAGAGGAGGCGGCTAAAGCCAAGGAAGAGGCCTTGCGGGCAAGTTCTATCCAAAGGGAGGAAGACACTTGCCCCGAGGGAGGTTCCGAGGGGGAACCAAGCTCGGGTCCAGGCAAAACAAAGAAGCTTGCGCCCAAGAAGAGGCGAATCGCTCGCAGACCTACCCCAGTTGGGCACCGGCCGATAACCCGCCAAGCACGGGCGCTTAGCATGGTTCGCCAATGAGGGCTCTCTTCTGGAATATCAGGGGGTTCGGCCGTAGGGGGAGGCGAACCCTGTTCAAAGACTACCTCAGACTTCACCACATTGATCCGGTTCTGCTTCAAGAAACTATTAAACAAGACTTCACGGATGCCGAGCTTGCCAGCCTTGAAGTTGGCGAGAAATTCTTCTGGTCCTGGCTCCCGGCGAATGGCCAATCGGGAGGCATGCTCTTGGGAGTTAGGGACAATATGTTTGAGGTGGGGAGAATGGACAGGGGTCAATTCTTCCTTAGCCTCT
The DNA here is from genome assembly GCF_022539505.1 of Lolium rigidum. Taxonomy (NCBI): domain Eukaryota; kingdom Viridiplantae; phylum Streptophyta; class Magnoliopsida; order Poales; family Poaceae; genus Lolium; species Lolium rigidum. The sequence goes on along the minus strand of NC_061511.1, from coordinate 74,893,885 downwards.
CTATCCTTCACCGCGCTACTAAGAAAAAGTTGGAGGTCATTGGTATTTACGGTCCCGCGGACCACGCTCGCTCCGGGGGTTCTCGGACGAGATTACGGTCAAAATTGCCAACTCGTGACCTTCCGATTCTCATGGGTGGAGACTTTAATCCGATCGAACTGCCGAAGACAAGAACAACGACAATCTTAATCGGACGCTCATAGATCTCTTCAACCATAGTATTGCTGCTGGGCCCTTAGGGAAATTCCGCGCACCGGGCGCGCTTTACCTGGTCCAACCATCAGCTCAATCCTGTCCGCTCTGCCCTTGATCGAGTGTTTGTTTCTGCATCTTTTGAAGCCATTTTCCCACTTTGCTCTTTGTCTGCCGAGACTAGCCTGGGTTCGGATCACACCCCGCTTGTTTTTGACACTGGGGAGGGCTTCCCCGTTCGTTCCAATCGCTTCTTCTTCGAAACTAGCTGGTTCGAGTGCCCCGACTTTGTCCCGCTGGTCCAGCTAAACTCGGGGCAGGCTGTTGTCCAAGGTGGGTGGCCGCGACATTATTGACTGGTGGTCCTTCATGTCGACGGGACTAAGACAGTATTTGAGGGGCTGGAACCAGAACCTGGGTAGGGACACCCGGGCCACAAAGAATGCTCTCTTGACTCAGATTGCCCAACTCGATGTGATGGCTGACACTTCTGGTCTGGACGAAGACGCTTGGGCATCTAGATATCACTCCGGAAGAGCATGCTGTCGCACATTTATAGGATTGAAGAGGAGCACTGGAGACGCGCGTGGCAGAGTCGTGGGCCTGCGTAGGTGACGCGAACACGGCCTATTTTCACGCCGTTGCCAATGGTAGAAGAAGGAAATGCAATATTTCAGCGTTAGTCACGGACAACGGGACAATCTCGGACCCCAAGCTCATCCAAAAACATGTGTATGACTTCTACAAGAACCTGCTTGGTTCGTCTGCCCCATCGATGTGTGGGCTGGCGCCGGATACCTGGGATAGGTATTATCGGGTCGCAGAGGAGGAGAATGTGAACCTGGCTCTCACATTCTCTGAGACTGAACTCGAAGCCATTGTGAAGGAAATGAAGACTGACACTGCCCCGGCCCGACGGTTTCCTCGTTGCTTTCTTCAAGAAATTCTGGCCGCAGTCAAACTTGGCATTTTGCATATTCTCAATGACTTTGTGTCAGGGCGCATCGACATCTCTAGACTCAACTTTGGAATCCTCTCGCTTATTCCGAAAGTTCCGGCGCAGCACCAAATCACACAAGATACGACCGATTGCCCCGATCAACGTAATCTTTAAGATTATCTCCAAAGCCTACGCTTCTGCATTGGATCCGATTGCTCATAGAATTCTTTCCCCCAATCAGACTGCCTTTGTCAAAGGTAGAAACATCCTCGATGGCCCGCTGGCGCTGTTGGAGATTATCCACGATTTGAGGAAGAGAAAACACAATGGGGTGCTTCTCAAACTTGACTTCGAAAAGGCCTATGACAGAGTGAATTGGGACTTCTTGGGCGAAGTCCTTCGGTGCAAAGGTTTCGACGAAGGCTACATCCACAGGATCACCCAGCTGGTTGCTGGGGGACAAACCGCTATCTCGATCAATGGCGAAGTGGGGCCGTTTTCGAAATAAGAGAGGGGTTCGCCAGGGAGATCCCCTCTCACCGCTGCTTTTCAACTTCATTGGCGAGGCCCCGTTCTGGTATTCTCTCTGCTCGCTACCAAGGCCGGACACATCCACGGCCTCGTTCCGCACCTTTTGCCCGGGGGTATCTCCCACCTCCAGTACGTTGACGACACGCTCATTCTCATCCAGGGGTCGGATGAGGATATTGCCAATCTTAAATTCCTCCTGATGTGTTTCGAGGATATGTCCGGGCTCAAGATCAACTATCACAAAAGTGAGGTGTTTGTGCTAGGTCAGCGGTTTGGAGAGCGAAACTCTATTGCTAACAAACTGAACTGCAAGCTTGGTACCTTCCCCTTCATCTACCTGGGTCTCCCTATCTCCGACAGAAAGCTTACGCTGGAGCAGTGGCTCTTCTTGGTACGGAAACTAGCCGTAAAAATCGAACCTTGGCTGGGAAGATTGATGTCGTCAGGGGGACGACTCATTCTCTCCAATGCGTGCCTTGATAATCTCCCAATGTTTGCGATGGGTTTGTTCCTCCTCCATGATGGGATTCATGCGAAGTTTGATTCTCACCGCTCTAAGTTCTTTTGGGAAGGGGCTGGACCGAAGCGAAAATATCACCTGGTCAACTGGCCAACTGTATGTAGACCCAAGGAAGTTGGAGGTCTAGGGTTACTCAATACCAAAAAGATGAATCTGGCACTGATGCTGAAATGGATTTGGAGGTTATATCAAGAAGAGGACACGATCTGGGCTCGGATCATTCGTGCTAAGTATGCTGACACCTCCGACCTGTTTGCGGGATCAGGTCATGGAGGTTCCCCTTTCTAGAAAAGCCTTCACAAAATCAAACATCTTTTCAAGGTTGGCGCGAAACATAAGGTGCGGAGTGGCAATAGAACGAACTTCTGGAAGGACTGGTGGTGTGGGAGGGGCCCCCTACTAGAGTCATTTCCTCTACTATTTGCCATCTGCGACAACCAGGACATTTCGGTCGCCGACGCGCTACATCAAAACTCCCTGCAAGTCTGATTTCGTCGTTCCCTTGATCCGGAGGGTTTGCGACAGTGGGCTGATATGCAACGAATCATGGCTGGGGTCAATCTCACCAATGGACAAGACAAGATCTCTTGGCACCTGGAACAGTCCGGATCATTCTCGGTCAAATCTATGTACTCTATGCTTTCGATGGGCACCACTATTGCACACTCCAAAGACTTGTGGGAAGCCACGGTGCTGTTAAAAATCAAAATCTTCTCCTGGCAGTTAGCGCTTGACAAGCTGCCCTCGGGGTTGCAGATCCTTACTCGACACGGCCCGTCCAATGGCCATTGTGCTCTATGTGGTGCGCCGGAGGATGCTAGCCACATTTTCTTTTCCTGCTCCTTGGCGACCTTCGCGTGGGCAGTCACGCGCCAGCTGCTCGGGTGCAACTGGCGCCCCGCCAATTTTGCCCAATTTCACGCCATCCTCTCCAGCTTCTCGAGATATCCCAGAAAACTGCTGTGGATCCTTTTCCTTGCCCAATCTTGGGCGTTGTGGAATGTTCGCAATAAACTTGCTATTGAAAAGAAAACTATTTCTAACCCAACTGACATTATTTACAAAATTATCATTTTTTTGCAGCTGTGGAGCCTAAAATGCAAGCCAAGAGAAAAGGAGGGCATAAGCTGGATGGCACGCGAGCTAAGGGAGCTGTACGCGTCGCTCAAGCCAGCATCGACGTGATGGAGTAGTCTGTGCCACGGTGCGGGTCCGAGGACGGTCTGGACTTCATGGAGGCCCTGTTCTGTTCTGTTAGCTTTTGGCACTTTGCTTTGCCATCCTTGAAACTCTTAGTCATGTGTGCCGATGTTTATGGTGGCCAAGCTGTAATGCCCAGCAGTTTGTATCTGAATTCTTGATACCGTGTTGGCTTTATTAATTTAAAGTCGGGCAAATCTTTGCCTATTATCTAAAAAAAACAAGCAACATAGACAACCGCAAACAAAAGAAAAAAGACCATATGTCCAATTGGAGTCATTGAAACCTAATACGTCTCCAACGTATCTATAATTTTTGATGTTCCATGCTAGTTTTATGATAATACCTACATGTATTGCTCACACTTTATAATGATTTCATGCGTTTTCCGGAACTAACCTATTAACAAGATGCCACAGGTGCAGTTCTCGTTTTTCGTTGTTTTTGGTTCCGAAAGGCGGTTCGGGCAATATTCTCGGAATTCGACGAAACAAAGGCCAAACATCATATTTCACCGAGACGGACCAGGACACCGAAGGGGAGCCGGAGAGGAGGCCCAGGGCCCCCAGACCATAGGGCGGCGCGGCCTGAAGGGGGGGCAGCCTATGAGGAGGGAGCCCCCTGGCCCCTCCGACTCCGCCTCTTCGCCTATTTAACCCCTCGTGACCTAAAAACTCGACACCAATTGACGAAACTCCAGAAAGACTCCAGGGGCGCCGCCGCCATCGCGAAACTCCGTTTCGGGGGACAGAAGTCTCTGTTCCGGCACGCCGCCGGGACGGGGAATTGCCCCCGGAGTCATCTCCATCGACACCACGCCATCTTCATCGCCATCACTGTCTCCCATGATGAGGAGGGATTAGTTCTCCCCCGAGGCTGAGGGCTCTACCGGTAGCTATGTGGTTCATCTCTCTCTCCCATGGTGTGATCTTTATGTGATCATCAGCTTTGTATCACTATTAATCTATGTGCTACTCTAGTGATGTTATTAAAGTAGTCTATTCCTCCTCCATGATGTAATGTTGACGAGTGTGTGCATCATGTAGTACTTGGCGTAGGTTATGATTGTAATCTCTTGTAGATTATGAAGTTAACTATTACTATGATAGTATTGATGTGATCTATTCCCCCTTTCATAGCTATTGTTGACAGTGTGTATGCTATGTTAGTACTCGGTCTAAATTGCAACGGTCTATTATGCAATCTAGAGGTTACTTTAATATGAACTCCGGACGTTGTGGAGCTTGTTTACTCCGGCTTGAGGTGTGCTTTTATAGCCCTACACAATGAATGGTGTTTGTTATCCAACAAGAGAGTGTTTGAAAGTAGCACAAGAGAAGAGAAGTTATTTATTTATGTGATCATTGTTGAGAGTGTCCACTAGTGAAAGTATGATCCCTAGGCCTTGTTTCTAAGCATTGAAACCCGTTTCCATCAAGTTACGTTACATATTTGCTTGCTGCCATCTTTATTTCAGATTGCAATTACTACTTACAATCATCCATATTACTTGTATTTCACTATCTCTTCGCCGAACTAGTGCACCTATACATCTGACAAGTGTATTAGGTGTGTTGGGGACACAAGAGACTTCTTGTATCGTAATTGCAGGGTTGCTTGAGAGGGATATCTTTGACCTCTACCTCCCTGAGTTCGATAAACTTTGGGTGATTCACTTAAGAGAAACTTGCTGCTGTTCTACAAACCTCTGCTCTTGGAGGCCCAACACCGTCTACGGGAATAGAAGCGTGCGTAGACATCAAGCTATTTTCTGGCGCCGTTGTCGGGGAGGTAAGGTAAAAGGTATTCACATCCTCCGACTACTAAGCTATTTCCTAGCATTGTTGCCGGTGTGTGAGTGCTCGAAGCTATTTCCTTTAGATCCTGCAATTGCATGTTTTTGTTTCTTGTTTTTATTTCACTAGTTAGTCTTAATGGAAAACAACACAAATATTAGAGATCTTTATAGTATTTATCTTGAGTTAGGACATGAGGTGTTTGAAGAGAAAATTAAAAAACAATGGAACTTTATATGCATGCTAATGGAAATGTTATTAGTATGAATGCTTTGAACACCATTGTTGCTAATGCTATGGAAAATTCTAAGCTTGGGGAAGCTGGTTTTGATGAGCATGATATTTTTAGTCCACCAAGCATGGAGGAGAAAATTTACTTTGATGATACTTTACCTCCTATATATGATGATTACAATGATGACTATCATATTTTCAGTCCACCTACTATTGAGGAGAAAATTAATTGTGATTACAATATGCCTCCTATATATGATGATTATGGTGATGAGAATAATAATGATAGCTATTTTATTGAATTTGCTCCCACTACAATTAATAGTAATGACTATGCTTATGTGGAGAGTAATGATATTTTTATGCATGTGAATAAGAATGCTTTATGTGATAGTTATATTGTTGAGTTTGTTCATGATGCTACTGAAAGTTATTATGAGAGAGGGAAGCATGGTTATATGCATCTTAATAATATTAAGTTTCCCCTCTTTATGTTGAGAATCTTGAAGTTGTGCTTGTGCTGTCTTTCTATGCTTATTGCGTTATGCTTACATGACTTGTTTATTTACAAGATTCCTTTTCATAGGAAGTGGGTTAGACTTAAAAGTGTTTCTTATTTGCTTTTGATGCTCTCTTTTGCTTCAACTCTTATTTCTTGTGAGTGCATCATTAAAATTACTGAGCCCATCTTAATGGCTATAAAGAAAGCACTTCTTGGGAGATAATCCATGTTTTTATTTTGCTACTGTTTTGTTGTGTCTTGGAAGTTTTTACTAATGTAGCAACCTCTTCTTATCTTTATTTTATTGCATTGTTGTGCCAAGTAAAGTCTTTGATAGTAAGGTTGATACTAGATTTGGATTTCTGCGCAGAAACAGATTTCTAGTTGTCACGAATTTGTGTAGAACTCTCTGTACGAAACTCAGAAAAATCTGCGAAAATTCATGAGTGATCCTCAGATATGTACGCAACTTTCATTCAATTTGAGCTTCTTCATCTGAGCATGTTAAGTGCCTCTAAAAAATTCGTCTTTACGGACTGTTCTGTTTTGACAGATTCTGCCTTTTATTTCACATTGCCTGTTTTACTGTGTTGGATGGATTTCTTTGTTCCATTAACTTTCAGTAGCTTTGGATAATGTCCAGAAGTGTTAGGAATGATTGTGTCCTCTCTGAATATGTGAATTTTTGATTATGCACTAACCCTCTAATGAGTTTGTTTTGAGTTTGGTGTGGAGGAAGTTTTCAAGGATCAAGAGAGGAGGATGATATAATATGATCAAGAAGAGTGAAAAGCCTAAGCTTGGGGATGCCCCCGTGGTTCATCCCTGCATATTTCAAGAATACTCAAGCATCTAAGCTTGGGGATGCCCAAGGCATCCCCTTCTTCATCGACAACTTATCAGGTCACCTCTAGTGAAACTATATTTTTATTCCGTCACATCTTATGTGCTTTACTTGGAGCGTCTGTGTGCTTTTATTTTTGTTTTTTTTGAATAAATTCGGATCCTAGCAATCCATGTGTGGAGAGAGACACGCTCCGCTTTTTCATATGAACACTTGTGTTCTTAGTTTTACTTTTAATGTTCATGGCTAAAGTTAAAAGTCTGCTTGCATTTATTGCTATTTGGTTGGAAACAGAAAATGCTTCATGTGGTAATTGGTATATTGTCTTGAATAATTTGATACTTGGCAATTGTTTTGAGCTCTCAAATAGATCATGTTTAAGCTCTTGCATCATGTTGTTTGAACCTATTAGTGGAGAACTACCATAGAGCTTGTTGAAATTTGGTTTGCATGATTGGTCTCTCTAAAAGTCTAGATATTTTCTGGTAAAGGTGTTTGAACAACAAGGAGACAGTGTAGAGTCTTATAATGCTTGCAATTTGTTCTTATGTAAGTTTTGCTGTACCGGTTCATACTTGTGTTTGCTTCAAACAACCTTGCTAGCCAAAGCCTTGTACTGAGAGGGAATGCTTCTCGTGCATCCAAAACCTTGAGCCAAAACCTATGCCATTTGTGTCCACCATAACTACCTACTACGTGGTATTTCTCTGCCATTCCAAGTAAATTGCTTGCGTGCTTTCTTTAAAATTTCATTCCTCATCTTTACAATACATAGCTCATGGGAAATTAGCTTAAAAACTATTGTGGTATTGAATATGTTGCTTATGTATCTTATTTCTTATAAGTTGCTTGTTGAGAGGTAACCATGTTTCTGGGGACGCCATCAACTGTTACACCTTTGTTGAATATCATGTGAGTTGCTATGCATGTTCGTCTTGTCTGAAGTAAGGGTGATTTATCATGATTAAATGGTTTGAGTATGCATATTGTTAGAGAAGAACATTGGGCCGCCAACCAAAGGCATGTATCATGGTGGAAGTTTCGGTTTGGACATTAATCCTCAATCTCTTATGAGAATATTATCTATTGTTGAATGCTTAAGCATTAAAGAGGAGTCCATTATCTGTTTTCTATGTTGTCCCCGTATGGATGTCCTCAAGTTGAGATCTATCAAAATCGAGAAATCAAATGCGATTTATCTCCTTGGACCTTTGTACAGGTGAGATAGAGGCACCCCTTTGTGACACTTGGTTGAAACATATGTAATGCAATGATAATCCATGGAAATCCGAGCTAATTAGGACAAGGTGCGAGCACTATTGGTATTCGATGCATGAGGCTTGCAACTTATAGGATGTCTTATGCATAACACATATGAATTATTACTACCGTTGACAAAATTGTTTCCATGTTTCCAAAATAAAAAGCTCTAGCACAAGAGTAATCCTCGCTTCCCTCTGCGAAGGGCCCTTTCTTTTACTTTATGTTGAGTCGGTTTACCTACTTCTTTCTATCTTAGAAGCAAACACTTGTGTCAACTGTGTGCATTGATTCCTACATACTTGCTTATTTGCATTCATCATATTACTTTGTGTTGACAATCATCCATGAGATATACATCCATGAGATATGCATGTTGAAGTTGAAAGCAACCGCTGAAACTTATATCTTCCTTTGTGTTGCTTCAAAACTTTCTACTAAGAATTTATTGCTTTATGAGTTAACTCCTATGCAAGTCTTATTGATGCTTGTCTTGAAAGTACTATTCATGAAAAGTCTTTGCTATATGATTTAGTTGTTCAGTCATTGTCTTTACCATTGCTTTGAATCACTTCATTCATCTCATATGCATTACAATAGTATTGATCAAGATTATGATAGTAGCATGTCACTTCAGAAATTATCCTTGTTATCGTTTACCTACTCGAGGGCGAGTAGGAACTAAGCTTGGGGATGCTTGATACGTCTCCAACGTATCTATAATTTCTGATGTTCCATGCTAGTTTTATGACAATACCTACATGTTTTGCTCACACTTTATAATGATTTCATGCGTTTTCCGGAACTAACCTATTAACAAGATGCCACAGTGCCATTTCCATTTTTCTGTTGTTTTTGGTTCCAGAAAGGCTGTTCGGGCAATATTCTCGGAATTCGACGAAACAAAGGCCAAACATCATATTTCACCGAGACGGACCAGGACACCGAAGGGGAGCCGGAGAGGAGGCCCAGGGCCCCCAGACCATAGGGCGGCGCGGCCTGAAGGGGGGGGGGTAGCCTATGAGGAGGGAGCCCCCTGGCCTCTCCGACTCCGCCTCTTCGCCTATTTAACCCCTCGTGACCTAAAAACTCGACACCAATTGACGAAACTCCAGAAAGACTCCAGGGGCGCCGCCGCCATCGCGAAACTCCGTTTCGGGGGACAGAAGTCTCTGTTCCGGCACGCCGCCGGGACGGGGAATTGCCCCCGGAGTCATCTCCATCGACACCACGCCATCTTCATCGCCATCGCTGTCTCCCATGATGAGGAGGGAGTAGTTCTCCCCCGAGGCTGAGGGCTCTACCGGTAGCTATGTGGTTCATCTCTCTCTCCCATGGTGTGATCTTTATGTGATCATGAGCTTTGTATCACTATTAATCTATGTGCTACTCTAGTGATGTTATTAAAGTAGTATATTCCTCCTCCATGATGTAATGTTGACGAGTGTGTGCATCATGTAGTACTTGGCGTAGGTTATGATTGTAATCTCTTGTAGATTATGAAGTTAACTATTACTATGATAGTATTGATGCGATCTATTCCCCCTTTCATAGCTATTGTTGACAGTGTGTATGCTATGTTAGTACTCGGTCTAAATTGCAACAGTCTATTATGCAATCTAGAGGTTACTTTAATATGAACTCCGGACGTTGTGGAGCTTGTTTACTCCGGCTTGAGGTGTGCTTTTATAGCCCTACACAATGAATGGTGTTTGTTATCCAACAAGAGAGTGTTTGAAAGTAGCACAAGAGAAGAGAAGTTATTTATTTATGTGATCATTGTTGAGAGTGTCCACTAGTGAAAGTATGATCCCTAGGCCTTGTTTCTAAGCATTGAAACCCCGTTTCCATCAAGTTCTGTTACATGTTTGCTTGCTGCCATCTTTATTTCAGATTGCAATTACTACTTACAGTCATCCATATTACTTGTATTTCACTATCTCTTCGCCGAACTAGTGCACCTATACATCTGACAAGTGTATTAGGTGTGTTGGGGACACAAGAGACTTCTTGTATCGTAATTGCAGGGTTGCTTGAGAGGGATATCTTTGACCTCTACCTCCCTGAGTTCGATAAAACTTGGGTGATTCACTTAAGGGAAACTTGCTGCTGTTCTACAAACCTCTGTTCTTGGAGGCCCAACACTGTCAGGAATAGAAGCGTGCGTAGACATCAAAACCCTTCTTAACGTAAAACACCATGGGGCAATGAAGGGAGATCTTGAGGTGGGAGCGTCCACATCTGCACCAAGAGAGGCAAGAAATCGCATGACAGTTCTCTTCCATGACCACAGAGGAACTTCTGCCACCTCGAAGGGCGTCGTACCACCAGCACTGGAGAAGCTCACTCTCAGCAGAGAACGGACCAGGGACAAGGCTGCCAATTGGCCGAGAAACAGAGCCAAACACTTGTTGCATTGAGATTGCCTTGAGAAGACATGCCCCCATCCACGAATCTGAAGCGGCTTGTGCAAGTACTTCGAAAATTTACAACTACACAAACACGAACCATTTGCCCAAGTTGTGGGATATTTCACTTGCTACATACCCAAGAAGGATCACACTCTTTTCCCTTGTCCAAGTCTTATAGAAGTTTCTAGATGAAATGTTTTAAATGCAAAGCTTAGCATGCAAGATTTTAAAAGTTTTAGGCGGCTGAGTGAAGATTTGGTGCACATAGGCCTCTTTTTGTTTGAAAAAAACATCACACTTCTGAGTTTCAATAAGTTATGAAAATAAAATCCAGGACGTAATGATTAAAGTATCCCTTAAAGGTGCAAACTATCAATTTGAAACAATGTGTATTTTTGGGGTATACAAAAATAACAAAAGTGTGGATTTGAGTATAGTAATTTCAAATCTCCAAATAAATTAACTCCTTTTATTTTATTTTTATGTAGCACAGAATACAAAATAGTTCGATTTGATATTTTGCAGGTTGGTGCGATACATCATTATCTACTCTATATGATCCAAATTAATCAAGGGATTTCTATTTTCGTGCCCTCGGGTCCTTAGTTGTGCTCAGTTTTCCCCAGCTCCTTAGTTTTTCCTCAGTTTTACCCAAGCGTTTGTCTGAAACCATCAGACGTGATGTAACGGCCGGTTGCCCGACGGTTGACCGTTATCTTCTGACTAGTGGGGCCACGTAGAGCACTGCAAAGACACGTCGGACCATCCATCTTTGTTTGACCGTAAGCATCGCCGTATCCCCGACCAAAACGCGAACGAGTGGGGCTTCGGTATATCAAATGACAAGTACGGCCATGACGCTGATACAAGGGGCAATACACGGGTAGGATTAGATTTTTAAACGGAGCTCTACAGCGATGGCACGGAGGAGGTGGCATGCGGGGTGCCGAGATGAGATCGACGTCCACAAAGAACTGCATGAGGCGAGACCGGACGCATTAGATAGATATGAACTAGACGCGTTTAACCATGCAAAGAAGAGAAGAAATGGTCGACGACATCGACGACCACCTCAAAACTTTGACTGACCGTGTCGGACACGAACGCGAGCAATGTAGAGAAAACTAGTGTCTCTCCTTTCCGGCGTGTATAGGTGGGTGCTAGGAGAGTGTGGTGGCGAAGGGAAAGATCTCGCGGCGGTCCAGTGGCGTCCGAAGCATAGCGGGTCGGCGTGGCCGTGCCCACAGCGGCGTGCATGCATGATCGGCATTGGCATCGGCATGTACGTTCGGCATTGGCCTCGGCGGTATCTCCGGTGTGTCGTTGATCGAATGAGGGGACGGGATTGAGGGTGCATCCCGACGTTGACCTAGCAGATGGCGGCGAGCATAGCCGTTCCGACCATGCCGATATCGGCATCGGCATCGTTTGGAGGCTGTGGTGCTCGAATCAAGTTGGGATTTGTTTCTTGTAGGCCAAAATGAATTTGAAACAAGTTTCATGTTGAAGGTTAGGTAACGAAAGTTTGTAACTATCCCAAAATTATACTAGCGCCATGGTGAGGTTCTTTTTGATAGAGCTATACGGTTGGGCAAACTTTTTTGACACTTTTTAGATAGGGTTCCTTGTTGTTACACGTATGGCATCATGTATGGAAAATTTGGGGTCATTTGGAGATGTTCGAAAAAATCACTTTGCTTAAGCGCATGCCGTTTCGTCTCGCTGAAACCAGACTTTTCTAACAAGGTGATTTTTTCTACCTTCTCTAAATAACCTCAAATTTCATACAGCTGATCTTCTATACATAGATAGATAGATTGTTTCGTTTTTACATTTTTCGAACTTTTTATTTCCCTTTACAATACCCAATTGATTTTCGGGTCAAAACCTCGAAAAACAGCATCATGTATGGCATCATTTTCACCCTAAATTTTCTGAAACTTTCCCTTTTAGATATTCCTTGTTGTTATAGGTATGCCATCATGTATGCCAAACTTGGTTAGGTCTCACTCGAAACCAGCTTTTGTAACAAATTAGTTTTTTCTGCGTGAAAAGTAATGGCTACAACAAATTGTTGATGGTTTATCATTTTTTTGTGTGAAAAGTAATGGCTACAACAAATTGTTGATGGTTTATCATTTTTTGCGTGAAAAGTAATGGCTACAACAAATTGTTGATGGTTTATCATTTTTTGCGTGAAAAGTAATGGCAACAACAAATCGGTGATGGTTTATCATATTTTTTGCGTGAAAAGTAATGGCAACAACAAATTGTTGATGGTTTATCATTTTTTGCGTAAAAGTAATGGCTACAACAAATTGTTGATGGTTTATCATTTTTTGCGTGAAAAGTAATGGCAACAACAAATCGGTGATGGTTTATCATTTTTTTTTGCGTGAAAAGTAATGGCTACAACAAATTGTTGATGGTTTATCAATTTTTTGCGTGAAAAGTAATGGCAACAACAAATCGGTGATGGTTTATCATTTTTTTGCGTGAAAAGTAATGGTAACAACAAATCGGTGATGGTTTATCATTTTTTGCGTGAAAAATAACGCCTAAAACAGTTTATAATTTTTAGCGCGTGAAAAATAATACGTAAAACCGCCCTTCAGCAAGCTAATTAACCGCCAACGAGAGAGAGAGGGGTTATCCTGCCCGTTCCCTATATCATACGATCAACGGTCGGTGGGCACGATCCGCGTGACATGGGCTAGACCAATCGGAGCGATGATGCACGTCTCGCGAGAATTTGTGAAGAGAGAGGGCAAAACTGAGTACTATCAAGAAACCAAGGGCACCTGAGTAGTAAATAGACTAAGGGATTCAAATATGAGATTTAAAAAATGGAAAATGCGTGTTTTGTACAATGAAACCCATCTTGGCCTACCTCAAACTATTTGCAATACCAATATACATCGGTGTGAGAATTGTGGCCTCATTTAGACAAAGTATGATTTGGGGGAAGCTGTTTTGGGAAGGGCTTATTGTGGAAAACCATGCACCTTCATAGCTACTAGGTGATTTGAGAAGTGGCAATTTGTGGTAAAACTTGATTTATCTATGATTTGAGAAGTGTCAATTTGTGGTAAAGACTCCATGAGTAAGTGCCACTCTTTTTAGGATTTTTTTGCACATTAAATGACTCATTTAACTAGTTAATCCCATTTGTTGACTCTCTGTTGACCAGCCACTTGAGGGTAAAACCGAGTATATTGCACTAGCCAGTATTAGCACTCGAGGGGAAAATTGAGCACACAAAAAATGCTAGTATAAGACTCGAGGGTATACCCGAGTATATCTAAATTTCCGGGGTTAGACTCGAGGACACGTGCAATTGTTGACGCGTAGACGCGGGTCGCGGTGGAGAAGTCGAGACGTGCAATCGTGGACGCGTGTCGCGTTGCGGAAGTCCAAGACGTGCGGACGTGCACCCGTGCACGCGTAGGGACGCGGGTCGCATTAACCACCCTCGCCTTTATAGACGCCTCCTCGCACCGTCTCTGTCACTCTCACTCGCTCACGCATCGCCAACTCTCTCCCACGTCCCATCATCTTCTCCAAAGCAAAAACCCTCTCCCTCTCCCTCTTCCTCTTCCTCTTCCTCCGCCGGAGAGATGGACAAGGAGAATGCCAATCCCATCGTCGAGGTTGGCTCGAAGCGCGACGCCTCCATCTTCGGCCCCGTCCCCTCGACGGCCGCCGCCGCCGCCGCCGCCGCCGGTGCATCGGAGGCTGCTGCCGCCGGTGGCGCTCGGATCCGGCGGGATGGGACCCCTACGACCCGTGCCGTACGTCCCGCCCCGAACCCCTACGACACCTCCCTGGAGGACCCATGGAACGAGGTAACTACGGTTTGCTTCCTTTTTTGTTCCCCATTCCTTTTTGAATCCTATTTTTGCTGGTGTAGATGGATCTCGTAGATGGATCGGTATTGGGCTAATATTTGCGCCGATTTTATTCCATTTTGTTTTGATCACTTCTTGATTTGGGGTTCGACTGTTCGGTTAATTTATGCAAGTAATATTGGATCTCAATCGGTTAATTTATGCAAGTAATCATGGGATCTCAATCGGTTATTTTATGCACTAATCAAAAGATATCAACCGTTTAATTTTGCAAATAATCTCGAATGTGTTCAAGTTCAGATCTAGTTCGGATCTAGAATGCTGTTTCTTTGCCTATGATGAATGGTTGGGCACAAATTTTTACGGGGAGGGTTCGGCGAACCATTGCTCGTGTACAAATCTGTTGTGCATGAGCTTTAGTTCGCTTACCCCTTCCCCGTAGATATATAATCATGTCCACTCTAACCGAGGCTGACTCTGTTTTTCTTAACTTTGTTATCATGTACGTTAGTCATCGTTGCAACTCATTCACTAGTTTCTGTTTGATATGGATCGGATGTACGGCAGCGACGTCGGCAGCGACGAAGAGCGAGGAGGACGTCAAGACTCGCCAGAGTCCGCGGAGGCTGCAGGTCGGCCGGTACATCTCCTACTTCGCCAAGGAGGTGTACAGGTGCCCCTTCGCACCGGGAGACTCGGCGCCACGGACTTCAACTGCCTCGTCACGCATGCCGAGAACATCGGCAACACCTTCCCCAAGGTCGGCACGACGGTGAACGTCCACTCCTTCCGCGCCAAGCACGTGGCGCTCGGCATGCACCTCCGCGGCTTGCGGCGGGTGGAGATCTCCGCCGGGCGCATGCCTCCGCTCAAGCCCAAGGCTCCCAAGGGGAGCAAGAGCAACAAGTGGAGGGAGAGCCGGATGGGGTAGGCGGAGTCCCGGACGTGTCTTGCTGCTGCCGCTTCGCCTCCTAGTTTGTTGTTGGGATCCCTTTGTTGTTAGCTAGGGATCCCTTGTTGTTATGTTAGTATGATGGTGCTCGTGAAGAACCTGTTACTATGTTGGCTGCTGTGTATGCAGCCTATTATCTATCCATATTATCTAGGGATTATCTATCCCTAGTCTACTATATTTTGTTGGCCGTACTTAGTTTTCTTGATTTACTATGATCTGTGAATTTATCGTACATTATCCCGGAGATTTGCTTCTAGATTTAACTACATACATATGAACCGGAGGGAGTACTAGATTTGCTGCCATATTGGGCAAACAACGAGGGCCAAAAGGCATAAATAATTGAAGAAAGTCGAAATGCAAGCTTCTCTAGATTTTATACTAATTTGGTGAAAAGGACAGAGAGAAAGAGGGAAAAAGGTGCACTTAATAGGGATGCCAATTTGGGGCCGAGAGAGACGGAACCCAGCTCCTCGCTCACGTGCAACCAAACGCTTCTCGTCCTGTCCCACGCGGGCCCTTTCTACCAGCCCCACGCGACGCGGGCCCACACGACTCGGCCCCACAAGACGCGGCCCCACACGTGACGAACGGTCAACTAAACGGGAATCCTGCCGTCTGAGCTGCTTCTGCGGGTTTCAAACAAGGGCTTGGGGAAAACTGAGGAAAAACTAAGGAGCTGGGGAAAACTGAGTACAACTAAGGACCGGAGGGCACGAAAATAGAAATCCCATTAATCAACTCCACTTTATCTAGATATGGATGTATCTAGTCAACAGATGCATCTAGTTACATTCGTATCTAGATAAGGTAGACTTAATTAATATGAATTGAATGGAGTACATTTAAGATTTTATTTCGTAATTTTTTGAAAACTCTAAATATAATTTTCGAGTTTTTTTATATATGGAGGGAGCACTGGATCTCGATAGCTAAAAAAGGAGGCTTGGATATGCTACAAAAAGGTTTTGGATTCGTCCCTCAAGTTGCACAGATTGAGTGAT
>NC_061511.1:74848023-74877548 GCF_022539505.1 Lolium rigidum | reverse complement strand
GTTTTTCCTGAAAGTTGGATTTCCGCACAAAAACGAGACACCAGAACAGTTCTGCTGAAAACAGCGTTAGTCCGTGTTAGTTGCATCCAAAATACACAAATTAGAGGCAAAACAATAGCAAAAGTGTTCGGGAAAGTAGATACGTTTTGGACGTATCACAACCATATTTTCCTCTCTCATAATAATTTTCAGTAGCTTCATGAACAAACTCAACAATATCACTATCACATAAAGCATGCTTTTCATGATTCACAAACACATAATTTTTATCAAGCTCAGAAATAATAGGATTAAAACTTTCAAACCCACTTTTATCAATAATGTAACAAGACGATTGATCAATCTCAAAAGATATGGGACTCATAGATAAAGTCAAGAACTCTCCAATCCCATTTTCATTAGTAGTACAATTAATATTATCAAGTAACATATGACCATCATCTAGAGATTTATCATAAACATTTTCCAAGCAAAATTCTTTAGTACCATGCATTTCGACATCAGGCACAAACAAAGCATTATCATAAGATTTATCAAAGTAGCATGGATTATCATAGATAATAGTGAAAAATTATTCTCACAAGTTTTACTCATAGGGAATATTTCAAGAGAATCCACAGGAACATAACATTCAACCTCTTTCGGTAAGCATGGAGGACAATCAAATAGTGTAAGAGATAAAGAGTTACTCTCATTATAAGGTTGGCATGGGTAGCTAATCCATTCTTCCTCCTTTTGTTCATCACTCTCCTCTTCTTTTTCATCCAATGAGCTTTCAGGTTCATCGATTTCTTCTTCCACAGGTTCCTGCAAATTGTGAGTGCATTGTTGTGCATTAATGAGTCTCTCTTTATAATCAATGATATAAGGATTATCACTGTAGCTTTCTATGCAAAAATTAAGGATAGAAGAGACATAATCTTTAAGGTCCTTACAAACAACACAAGTTTCATAATTTTTTGCCATGAAGGATTCTATTTCAGAAGCTCCCATAAATAAGACAAATTGTTCTACTTCTTCGAACCCAAGATGAATATAGCTATTCCAATTATAGTTCTTAGTTAAAACTTCCTCACTAAAGCCACATTGAAATTTAAGATATTTAGTATCCTGTTGAGAGCAACAGTTTATATCATGGCGTTTAAGCAAGATTTTAGCAATTGTATTCAGTTTTTCTATCACATCACTCATAACTTTTCCCGCTCTTGATTCTCTATAATTATTATATAATTCTATAAGCTCCAAATAGGTTGTGGGTTCTCCCATAACAACAGTTTTTAATTTTTCGGTTTTTCAAATTTTTATGGATTTTCGGGTATATAGGGAAAATAAAACAAGACAAAAATGAACTAAGCAAAATAATACTAGACAGAAAGAAACTAAGCACAAATAAACTAGACAAAAGTAAACTAAGCAAAACAAAATAAAATAAAACAGAGAGAGAGGTAGAGTGTACTCCCCAGGTGAACTTATGAGTAGAGCTATGCCTCCCCGGCAACGGCGCCGTAAAATAGTCTTGATGACCCACAAGTATAGGGGATCGCAACAGTCTTCGAGGGAAGTAAAACCCAAATTTATTGATTCGACACAAGGGGAGGTAAAGAATACTTATAAGCCTTAACAACTGAGTTGTCAATTCAGTCGCACTCGGAAAAGCACTAGTAACAGTGGGTGATGTGAAAGCAGCAGTAATATGAGAGCAGAGTAGTAACAGTAACACACCAGCAATAGCATGATAATATGAGAGCAATGGCACCGGAAAATAGTTGATACTACTTCCAATGACATATAGAACAAGTATATGATGATGAAAGATGGACCGGGTTCCCAGCTATCTACACTAGTGGTAACTCTCCAATAACAAGTGTTGGGTGAACAAATTACAGTTGGGCAATTGATAGGATTGAAATAGCATTAAGACATAACATCAAGATTATTAATCATGTAGGCATGTTTTCCATATATAGTCATACGTGCTCGCTATGAGAAACTTGTACAACATCTTTTGTCCTACCAGCCGGTGGCGCAAGGCCTCTAGGGAATCTATCGGAAATTAAGGTACTCCTTTTAATAGAGCACCGGAGCAAAGAATTAACACTCCGTGAAAACATGTGATCCTCATACCTAAGCCTTCCCCTCCAGCTTGTCCCAGTCTGCCGTCACTCCGGGGCCTCGGGTTCCGGACATAGACATGTGCAAACAACTTGTAGATACAATCTAAGCAATAAGTATAGAGCTTAAATCTAAGATCATGCCACTCAGTGCCCTAGTGACAAGCATTAAACACAACAAGATTGCAGCAACAATAACTTCACAACTTTATAGATAGACTAATCATAATGTAACAATCCATCGGATCCCAACAAACACAACACCGATTACATCAGATGAATCTCAATCATGTAAGGCAGCTCATGAGATCATTGTATTGAAGTACATGGGGGAGAGAATACAAACTAGCTACAGCTAGAACCCGTAGTCCATGGGGGAACTACTCACGGAGCATGATGGAGGCGATGGCGTTGATGGAGATGGCTTCCGGGCACTTCCCCGTCCCGGCAGGGTGCCGGAACAGAGACTTCTGTCCCCCGAAACGGAGTTTCGCGATGGTGGCGGCGCCCCTGGAGTCTTTCTGGAGTTTCGTCAATTGGTATCGCGTTTTTAGGTCTCCAGGGCGTAAATAGGCGAAGAGTCGGAGTCGGAGGGGCCACGGGGGCTCCTCACACTAGGCCGGCGCGGCCAAGGTGGAGCCCGCGCGGCCCACACGTGTGGGGCCCCCAGGGCACCCCTCTGGCCCCCCTCTGACTTTCTGGAAGGTTCCGGGAAAAATAAGATGTTGGGTCTTCGTTTCGTCGAATTCCGACAATATTGCCCGAACAACCTTTCTGGAACCAAAAACAACAGAAAACAGCAACTGGCCCTTCGGCATCTCGTTAATAGGTTAGTTCCGGAAAATGTATAAAAACATTATAAAGTGCAAGCAAAACATGTAAGTATTGTCATAAAACAAGCATGGAACATCAGAAATTATAGGTACGTTTGGAGACGTATCAATTCTTCGTAGTTACTCCAAAATGAAGCTTTTGGGAGGTTTTTGAAAATTCCTTGTTTGAAACCCAAAACCACTTCTCTTCATGCTTGACTTGATAAGACAGACTTCAGGGTTAGGGGGTAGATACATGATTTTTCTGGTTTGAATATGTCTAGACCTTATTTATCAACTTGAATGCTTACTATATGACATAAGAAGACTATGTGCTTTGGTTTTTCATTTTCATTTTTTATTTTATTTTTATGCCCATTTGAATCTCGGTCAAAGCCTAGGTTTGACCAAGATTTAAACAAGTTTAAAACATGAAAATGAAAAAGTAAGCCTAGATCCTTCTTAGTCTCTCCAAAATGAAGCTTTTGGGAGGTCTTTGAAATTTGCATGTTTGACACCCAAAACCACTTCTCTTCATGCTTGACTTCATAAGAGAGAGTTTAGGGTTAGGTGGTAGATACATGTTTTTTCTGGTTCGAATATGTCTAGACCTTTTTATCAATTTGAATGCTTACTATATGATATAAAAAGACTATGCGCTAACGGAGGGAGTAAGCACTCTAGCTATGAAAAGTACCAAACAATGCATACCAAAATGATTTTTTAGAGGAATACTAGTTCAGATTATTTAATTTTATACTAGCAGGCCAAAATTGAACCCCGTAATTGGATTTTTCTGAAATTGATCGGTACTAGGCAAAATCCTTGTTTATCCTATTTAATCATAGATTCCTAGGTTGTTTTTTTTACGTTTTTATTATTATTACTAGGCAACACATGCGTTTGCCCGTCGAGTGAAACTCGGAGGAAGATGGATCACATGGAAGGAGACGAAGGGAGAGCAGTCATGGGCCCCACTTATTTATGGTTTCTCCTCTTTTTGGGATGATGTTGACTGTTGTGCAGGGTTTGTTAGTGCGCAGGAGGTGCGAGCGAGTTGATCGAGCGAGTCGAGCGAGCGAGGCCGAGAATGAGATAGATGTTTTTTTAGAGAGAGAGGGAGAAACGAAGGATCCTGAAGGACTCAGACTTCCAATATGCATCAGAGCATAGTTTACAACAAGACACAAAATAAACAGGGAATTACATCTAAATCCCTAACTTTTACATGGAAGACCCCAGGCTGAAAGCAAGAAATGAGATCGGGTCCTTAACAGCCCCCACCCAGATTGTTCCTCATCGCAGCCGGGGACGAACCACTTGGCGTGACCAAATCGCCATGGCTACAGATCCTGCACACCATGGCCTCCGAGCTGAGCTAGAAACGCCCTGCCAAAACCGACAGCCAACAGAGGTAGATAACTGGAGAGAGAGGGAGTCTTGATGTGTCTTCTCTTGACAAAGAAGATGGCTGAGAGTTTGCCTACCTACCGCACATGACTTGTGCTCACTGAAGTGTGGGACTTCACGCATGGGAACCACACGTAAGTGACAGATCCGTTGGTGTAATAACTCGGGTGATTATTATACTGTATTAGTACAAAGTTTCCTATGGATCCAAGGGTAGGAAAGCCAAGTTAACTCATTTACATGACATTGTTTTTTCCATGAAGCCAAGTTAACTCATCTGTGCATGCATGGATTGTTCATCATTTTCTACATAGCCAGGGAAAATACCAGGCACGCCATACCGGTTGTTTTAGAAAGAGCCCTTCAAATAGTTTGGCAACATGTTGGACTTTTTCCAACTTAATTTCTTCCCACATGTGAGCTTGGTACTACTACATAATAACCATGTCAAACTTTTGAATTATGACACCATTTTATGTATACATTTTCAACTTTTTCATGCACGCATGAAAACTTTGCAAAATATGTGCATTTTGGGTTATCGCATATAAATGTGCTTTTACTTGTCTGCCACCAATCCAATTTTTATTTGCGGGGAAACATGAAAGGATGGCCATTTCCAAGGTTTCATGAATTGTTCTCAATGTGCATCCATATACAATATTTTGGGCTAAATCCGTTTAAATGCAAATTTGAATATTGGGTAGATGAAGTACATTTCAAACAAATAATTGAAAAATATAGGGGTGTGTGACCCAAATGTGTGTGGAGCCATGATACAATATATAATGGACAAACCCACACGCGCCACCGCATCCAAACTAGAGCACAAAACAAGGGCGAGCTCGTGAGATTGATCGACCTAAATTTATAAACAAGCTAAAGTTATTGTGCGGGGCTCGATAGAAAAAGGTCGAAACAAAGCATGGAGAGTCATATCATTTGTGGTTTACATACTACATCGAACAATACAAAATAAACATGCATGACATATATAAACTTCTATTCTTTTAGAAGAACCCTGCACAGTTTTTGGCACCATATGTGTTTGAGTACGTTCGCCTGCTCGCTTCCCAAAAGTGTGGGAGCATTGTATTACTACAAGAAAACAATGGCAAATAACCTTTGAATCATGACTCATTTTTGTAGTGATATATATATATATATATATATATATATATGTTTATGGTGTAGGGTTTAGGGTTAGGGTTGTGGGTTTATATAGGGTTTAGGGTTTATAGAGATGCATATCTTTTCATTTCACATTTGCCAAATTAGTATTTCAAATGTTGCCACAAGTTGGGTCCCACTTATCTGCTTGTGAAGTCTCCCACTATGTATGTATATGATATGATATGCATGAAGACTGAACCTTAGAATTATGATGGGACCCACATATGCTATGCCTTTTGCATGCATGCATATATATGCTCCCTAGGGTAAAAATATGCGTCTCAAATTTGTATGGATACATATGTATTTCTAACTAAAATGCATGTATATACATACATCTATATCTAGACATAAGTGAGACACCTATATATTTTCAAACGGGGGTGTAGTAGATTTTTTGGGTCATGTGTTGGCAATAAAAAATGGATTTCCCATTTCATCTGTGCACAAGGAGGGCAAAACGAGTGGTATTTTGTGAAGTGTCTCTACCAATCTACAACCACTTCAATTTTCACATGTACGCTAGACCCTGAAGGATGGCCAAATCCAAGTTGCAGTGTTTTATCTCGATCCACATCTACAAATGGATTTATAATGGAGCTTTATCCTATTGAATTCAAAATTAAACTGTATCTACATAAATTATAATTCAAAAATTGGAGAAAATACTTGTTGGAAGTCAGTTACCACACATATAACAAATGTTAGAGACCGCAAGTTTGAGCCAAATTTGAAAAAAGCAATTTTATTTTTGCAAAACTTAGGCATTGAGCCAAAACATGTGATATAGATCCCAAGGAAAATATCAAACCACATACAAATGTTTTTCTGGGGGGGGGGGGGGAGCGTTCACAAACATTGTTACCCTACATGTATGATTTTGCTTGTTTTTGTACCCACTTGGGAAGGGTTCATGGAGGATCTATAGCGAACTTTCTTGCGAAGACCTATTTTTGGCACATATGTGAATCTTCTCATGGCCATCAACTTTGCATACTCAAGTTTTTGCTGGTATGCAAAATAACATTAGTGTATTTTCCATTGTACTTCTTCACAATATTGGCAAATTAAATGAATGAGAGTGTGTGCGCGCACGTGTGCAGCGTGATATAAGTTTCACATTGACACCACTATATATGGATTTATTATTGCGCTAGATCTGTTTCAAATTCAAAATTTAGCTTATATGTAAGTACATGACAATTCATAACTTCTTTTTTAATGAAAATACCAAGAGGTACCCTGCAAATGTGGCACCCCCATATTTGAAACCAACCAAGTGACGGTTCAAAAAAAGTAAGAAAAATTTAGTTGTATCTCTCTCTCTCTATCTCGGCGACAGCACGCGCCGACGCGTGGATGCAATTTATTCTCTGCCCCTGACATGCACTTGCATGTGTCTTCATGTAAGGGTATTTTACCCTTATCGATTATTTTGGTAACAATGGCACTCGTTGCTAGAGTAATCAGTACTAATACATGTCTATAAGATTATTCTCGAGGTATTAGCCGGATATGCATAATGGTGTATTAATGGAACAAGAAGGTAAAGGGAGACCCCCTACTTCGAAAAAAATGAAAATAGGTTGTTCAGCCTCGGTCGGCTCCGAGGTCCGGTTGGACCGGCTGTGGCACCGGCTGGCCCGGCGCCGACCGGCCCCTGTACCGGTGCCAGCTGGGCACCATCCAGTAAATACTCCACCTCCGCCCGGTGCTGGCCCGACGCACGGTCCGGTTTGGACCGGCTGGTCCGGTCTCACGCCCGGTCACGTCGGCCTGAGGACCGGCCTCCCCGGCGCGTGCCGGATCCTGCTCCGATGACATCCGGGGGCATGTACTGTAAGCCCCCGATCCGCCCCGGTCACGACCCGGCGCCCGGCCCGGTTTGGACCGGATGGTCCGGCTTACGACCCGGTTGGACCGGCCCCTGCGCCGGATGGGCCGGCCCCAGGTCCGGCTGACCAGCTCCCTCGACCACTTGATGATCTAGAGAAGTTACAACAACTAGATTTCAAGGGATCATATAAATACCCCTTCACCTAGCTCAGAACACTTAGGCACTACATTACAAAGTGTTCTTGAGCTCTCTCTCTCATACTCCATTGATAGAAACATCAAAAGCCTCAGATCTCCCTCCTCCTCCACCCAAACTCAAATCCCTCAAGGGAAAAGATAGAGGAGGTCTTGATCTATACTTCCACCAAGCCAAATCATGTTCCTCCTTGTAATCATCGAGATACCTGCTCTCTAGGATTCCTTTGAAACCCTAGGTGGGAAAAATAAGTCTGGAAGCATCCGGGCTGTGGATTTGCTCCTGACAAGATTGTAAAGGTTTGGAGGCTACCTCAAAGTCTACCACAAGTGAGAAGAGCTATTCCTTCGTGGGATAGGCTCAGGAGAAGAAGGTGAGCCTTCGTGGCGCTGGGGAATCCTTCATCGGAACCCCACCTCTCCAAACGTGGCGTACCTTCTTGCAAAGGAAGGGAACACGGGAATAAACCTTCGTCTCCGCGTGCTATCAGTTATTTCTAACTGAAATCTTACTTGTGATATATCTTCCTGTGAGAGCCTTCGTGCTCGAGTTAGTTGTATCATCATATAGAGTGCCTCACCTAGTTTGCATTAGGCTCATCTTTATATTCCGCAAAGCCTAATATTGCAATGAAAGAATTAAAATTTGTAGAAACCTATTCACCCCCTCTAGGTTTACCATCTCTGAACTTTCAATTGGTATCAGAGACTGGACTCTTTTTAAGGGCTTCACAGCCTTAAGAGTGAGATGGATAAACTATTCGACGGTCTAGATGAAGATTCTAACCTTTCGGTTAAGGAGATGAAATCCAGATTCTTAGAATATGAGGCTGAGAAAAAGAAGGTGGATGAAGTCCAAAGCCAAATGGTACAAATGAGTGCCATGCTTAAAAACCTGACTAGTGGGACTTCTAGTGGGGCTTCGGTCCCTCCGGAAACCTTCCATGAAGTCAATCATGAATATCCCAAAAACACTTCACCCATGCCTCATATAAACCATAGTGGAAATGTTCCCCATTTTGATGGAACTCACTTTCCTTTTTGGAAATCCTCTATGGAGTCTCATATTCGCAGCTGCAGCGTGGAGATGTGGGAGATCATCGTGGATGGATACCGAAAGCCACAAGATCCCATCAGGTTGACCTCCACCGAGTTCTACAACCGTCAACTTAATGCCTCTGCATGTGACAAGATTAGAAGTGGCATCAACTGCAAGCTTCTCGATCAATTCAATGATATTGACTCGCAAAAGAGCTCGGGATCGGATTGTTATTCTCCAAGAGGGAACTAATCTGATTCGGAAGGCTCTCTATGAGTCGGCGAAGACGAGAGGCAACTTTGTTCATGATTAGAGAAGGAGAATCACTAGACGATGCTTATTGAAGGCTTGGTGCTCTTCGAGTGAAGGTCAAGGGCCTTGGATGCGAAAAGTACAATGATGGTTTAGAGATGAATGAAGAGTTCATAAAGTCCAAAGTCATTGCTATGATTGCTGTCAAGAAGAAGGACACCAACCTTGCCCTCAACTTGCAAATCCTTACCAAGCAAGCAGATCTGAATACAGATGATCTTGTCTCCTATGTGGCTGCCAATGACAACATGGCCAAGGATGGAGAGAAGCTCATGGCGATGAACCGTGCCGATGGATCCTCACACAACCTTGCTTTGAAGGCTAGAGCTGACCAAGAAAGATAAGAACTTGATGAGCTCGAAGATGCAGAGATGACTTCAAGTAGTGACATACAAACATATGTTGCTTTCCTTGCCAAGAAGTATGTGAACAGGTACAATGCCTCCTCCAAAGAAAAGAAGAGAACATGCTACAACTTTGATGAAGACAGTCACTTTGCAAATAAGTGCCCTTATGAGAAAAGGGTAGACAAGCCAAAGTTTGTCAAAGGTGTCAAACCAAGTTTGAAGCCAAATTCAATCAATGAACGATACAACAAGAACAAGGGAAGAGCTTTTGTTGGGGTTGAGTATATTACTGATGAAGAGGGAGAAGGTGAGGAAAAGGAGGCAGGAGTAGCTGGTTTGGCTTTCTCCAAACCCGAATCACTCTTCACATATGATTACTCCAAGGACTACTCCACGGAGTCCTCAACGCCAAATGATATTGGTTCTTCCTTCATGGCAAGAACAACATATGATGATGACTCCGATGACATTCCTCCCTCTATGATCATCGAATCTTGTCTTATGGCAAGAGAGGCAAAGGTAATGGAATCCCCACCTTCTTTATCTAGCATTCTTGAAGAAAATGATAGTCAAGAAGTTTCTATGCTTAAGGAAATGTTCCTTGTTAGATGCACTCTTCGTGGTGATGCTCTTGTCAAATTCGATTACTTAATGGACACACTCAAAGAAAGAAATGATTCCATTGAGGAAATGGAATATCATATGAATGATGAAAGACGGAGATTCAATCTCCTAAGACAAGAGTTAAAAAGTGAAAGGTGCATATCTCAAGGTCTTAAGCAGCTAGTTGAAACTTTTGAACTATATAAAGCTAAGGACCAAGAAACTATTGAAATGGCTCAATTAATGGCACAAGAGCTAGATGCTTCAAAGAAGGAGCTTTAAGTTTCTCATGCTTCTCTCACTAAGGATCTTGACCACCTTGAAAAAGCTAACAAGCTTGTTAAGGATGAGCTCAAGAAACTTGGAGAGAACCATGACCTACTCCAGACACCTATAAGAAGGCTCTTGGATCATTGAATGATCCCATTGCTAAAAATGTTGCAAGTTCCTCTACTTCATTTACTTGTGATCATGCTAAACTTGTTGAGGAACATGTTCGATTGAAAGAAGAGATTTCTCTATATGTTGAGACCAATGTATAACTTGAATCCTTGGTAACCAAATATGGTCTCAACTATTATCCTAATGACTCGGATTGTGAACAAGCAACTATTCTTGAGGAAAATGCTAGGTTGACAAAGAAACTAACAAAGTTCACCACCGCCAAGAATAAGATGGGATTAGATGATCTCTTGAGTAAGCAAAGGTCAAACAATCAAAATTTTGGACTTGGGTATGTTCCCAAACCTTACAAGAAGAACAACTACAAGAAGGAGAAACCCGCTCAAGAGAAGAACAAGAAGGTCACTAGTAATGGCAAAGCCTCAAAGGGCAAAGCTAGTAGTGGAGACCGCACGGGATCAAACAATCACTATGATTTATTTGTTGATTATTATGGTGATGTTTATGCTAAATATGTTGGCCCTCGTAATGGCTATGCTTATAGGGGGTACTCAATTTGGGTACCAAAATATCTTGTTTCCATTACAAAAGAACCCATTAATCGATGGGTTCCTAAACCTTCTACTTGATTTTGTAGGGGTATTCCTCCGGTGGTCCAAAATGGGTGTTTGATAGTGTATGCACAAATTATATGACCGGAGGAAGAGGTGTGCTTGACCAATTCATAGAGGATGTTAACAAGAAGTCAAGCATCACCTTTGGTGACAATTCAAAGGGAAAGGTACTTGGGCATGGCAAGGTGGCAATCTCTAAGGACTTGTGCCTTGAGACGGTCATGCTTGTTGAATCCCTTGGCTATGATTTACTTTCCATATACCACCTTGCAGATGCCGGCTATAATTCATATTTTACTATTTATTGTGTGAAAGTCTTTAGGAGTGATAATCTCAAATTGGTCCTTGTTGGATATGTGGAGAACAACCTTTACGTGGTTGACCTCTCGAAAGAGAGCCCATCACTTACCACATGTCTAATGGCCAAACATGACGAAGGATGGCTGTGGCATCGCCGCCTTGGTCATGTATGAGAAATCTTAAACAACTCCTAAAGGATGCGCACATTGTTGGACTAACCGACATTTCCTTTGAGAAAGATCATGTCTGCAGTGCATGTGTAGCTGGAAAGCAACTCAAGAAGAGACATCATATCAAGAGTATCGTCACCACTTCTAGGCCTTTGGAGCTCCTTCACTTGGATCTCTTTGGGGCATCACATTATGATACTCTTGGTGGGAGCAAGTATGGACTAGTCATTGTTGATGATTACTCAAGATACTCTTGGGTCTTCCTCCTTAAGTCTAAGGATGAGACCTATAGAGAGTTCATGATCTTCGCCAAGAAGGCTCAACGTATGTATGAATCTGAGATCAAGGCGATAAGGACCGACAATGGCACTGAGTTCAAAAACTACACTATGAAAGAGTTTTTCGATGATGAGGGCATCAAGCATGAGTTTTCAGCTCCATACACCCCTCAGCAAAATGGTGTTTTTGAAAGGAAGAACCGGACTATCATCGAGATGGCAAGAACCATGTTGAGTGAATTCAAGTCACCCCATAACTTTTGGGGAGAAGCCATCTCTACACAGCTGTTCACTACTCCAACCGGCTCTTTCTCCGTCCTCTGCATAATAAAACTCCATACGAGCTTCTCATAGGTAACAAGCCCAATGTCATGTACATTCGTGTCTTTGGATGCAAATGTCTTGTTAAGGACAATAGAGGGAAGCACGGTAAATTTGAAACTAGAACTATAGAGGGTACATTTGTTGGATATGCGGAGAAGTGCCACGCCTATAGATACTACAACAAGTCCACTGGGCTATTGAAGTATCTTGTGACGCGGTGTTCTTGGAGGATAATGGCTCCCAAGTGGAGCAAGCTGTTCCATGTGCTGCAGGTGATGATGATCCTTCTAATGCCATCAAGCTTATGGGCATTGGACACATCCGGCCCACAGAAGTTCATACTGATGATCAAGATGATGGAATAGAAGTCTCAAGCTCAGCCCAAGTGGATCCTAGCTCAACTCAAGATGAACCATCAAGTGCAGCTCAAGATTTATCCTCTACTCAAGATGAGCCACATTCCGAAGAACAAGAAGAAAGCCCTCAACCCACTGAGCAAGACCATGATGCTGACCAAGAAACATCCTCAACCCATGGTCAAGCTCAAGTTGTCCCTCATGATCAAGTACTAGCAAGAGATGAGTTTATTGATCATGAAGGAACCATTCGGAAGATCAAGGCTGCTTCAAGGGCAAGTGACATGAAAGTAGATCAAGTCCTTGGTAGCATATCAAGGGGAGTGGTAACTCGTAGACACCATGCATTACTTATTACATATTGTCAACATCATGCTTTTGTGTCTAGTTTTGAGCCACTCAAGGTACATGAAGCCTTGGTTGATCCGGATTGGGTAATTGCCATGCAAGAAGAATTGGAATATGTGTTCACCCGTAATGAAGTATGGTCTCTCGTTGAGAGACCCAAAGATCGTCACATCAATGTCATTGGGACCAAATGGTGTTCAACAACAAGCAAGAAGAGAATGACATCGTCATAATTTACAAGATTCTCCTGGGTCCAGTGGCCTTCTGCCACCTATGATAGATGAAAGGTGAAATCTTGATTCCATCCCAGCAAGCTTAGCTACGAGCACTTTCCCTACTATTGGGCCCCTCGTTTTTCTTGATCGTGGTGCAACTACAAATCCAAGCATTACATCAAGCTATCGAGGTAGATATATGTATATATCTATAAATTATATAACTTTATAACGGAAAATGAAACTATAAGCATTGGAAAATGTACCTTCTTCGGCGTGGGGCTCATCCTCAGGGGAGTTGTCTCTGGCAGGACTATCGAGGGTCAGTGGGAGATCATCAACAATTTGTTGATGTTGTGCTAGCAGTGTTTGACCAGTTGTGGTTGTGTCTGCTGGGACTGGTACATTGTGTCCTTGGGCAGTATTTCCTACCACAACTACTGCTGGTCCAAATGGTGGATGAGAAGTTGCTGTGGAAACTGGTTCTGCTGCCAATTGTGGTTGAGAAGTTGCTGTGGAACCGAGTTCTGTCGTCAATTGTGGTTGAGAAGTTGCAGGGAAACTGGTTCTGCTACCAATTATGGCTGAGAAGTTGATGTGGAAGCCGGATTCTGCCGCCGATTGTCGCCGGTTGGTCGGATTGGTAGCAATGTGGCTGATTCAACCGCTTGGGGTGTTTACCACATTTTTTATTTCAGTACTCTTAGCATTTTCGTCATTTTCTTCAAGTAGTGGCAATGTCGACACTGTCTAGTAGCAGTAAGCAGATTTCTTGTTTAGTTGCGCTTGTTCTATCACCGATTCAGGTGCTCGTTGAATGGTCTTCCTCTCATTGGTGATTTCTACGAAATTCTTACTTGAAGCTGCAGATTCCTAGCACACATAAACGATATATCAGTCTATAGAAGTCCCATATATGATGATATGCAAATGGAATAGAACGAAGAACAATAAAGGATGACGTGCATGTTGAAACATATATATGATGCGTTAAGGAGACCTGGAGGTGGCACGTGAAGATGTTTGGTGGGATTCAGGATACAAGTATACACCACATGGAAGTTGCAACAGATATCTCAAAGTAAAAACACAGAAATCACCTGGTGGGGTTGAGGAGAATGGTCAGGCAAGGCATCTTCCTTAGTCACCTCTCCAAGAGGCTCAATAGGATCAAATTGTGAATCATAACATTGTTCTTTATCTTTGGGGAGGGGAAAGGGCCCTTCTCCTATTTTGTTAGGGTTTGCACTAGAGGCAATAGCTTTACACATGTTTGTGTCCATACGGCTTGCAAATCTGCTACATATCGCCCGTTTCCGTCCCTTGTTTAATTCATTCTATAGTGCAATAATATCTAGTATGCATTACAAAAAAAAAATACTAATGAGATGGCAGTGCAAGTAAGCAAAAAAATACTTTTCGAATCACATGCATAACGAAAGCGGCCATATAAAAGTGTTTATCAACCTTCTTGGGAGTGGGCGCGTGTACGCTTTGGTTTCCTGCCGTGGACCATGGAGGCGCTTTGTGTACCCATCTCTCCGGTCCGGTGGACCGGAGGGAGCTCGGTGAAAGAGCAAGGTCTATATCCCGTGTTTTGTGTGTTTGATAACAACACTCGAATGAATTTAACCGTGTGCATAGATTGTCTTTGATAGATTTGCAGGTGCACGGTGCCCTCGTCGAACACTTCATGATCGGAAGACCAGGCGTAACTTATAGGTTTTCTCGGTTTTGTGTGTGTGTCGCGAGGTGACGTGGTTGGAGAGGGAAAGACAAAGCTGCAGTTTCTGCCGACCGGGTACTACCGGCATCCAGGAGCGGTAGTACCGCTACCCCTACCGGTACCGCCCTAAGGTACCGCTCTGGGTGTTATGAGCTGAAAAGTCCCGCGGAGTGTGTTACGATACCTCTACGGTACCATGAGCGGAAGTACCGTTTGCGAGCGGTAGTACCGCCTTGGTACCGCTTAGGTACCATAACACAAGTTACCGCACTACCGCGTTGGTACCGCTGAGGTACCGCGTGGAGTCCGGGGTACTACTACTTTGGGCCCACGTGGCGAATCTGTGGGGGGTTTAAAACCCAGAGCGGTAGTACCGATTGTACGGGATCTGCACATAACGGTTGGATTTGGAGGGACCTATAAAAGGGCCCCTTCTTCCCCAGCTCGATTTTATCTCTCCTTATCTCTCCTCCATTGTTGCTGAGCTTAAACCTTGAGGATCTTCCCACCTACCCAACCAATCTTGCCCAAACTTTGTGGAGTGGTGGAGGAGGCCCCAATCTATAGTTCTACCAAGAGAGATTTCACCAATACCAGCTAGTCCTTAGTGGATCTTGGATTTAGGGTTCCTATGGTGGGATCTTGGAGGAAGTGCTCCTATGGAGGCTAGCTTGGAGTTCTACTAGCCCCATAGGGTGTTGGGAGCCTCCGGTGTTTGTGAAGCTCACCCCAACCTTGTGAAGGAACCTCCACCTTGACCGGCTACTTAGTGGAGAAGGGGAAGCTCCTTCATGGGGCTTTCTCGAGGAATTGGGTGAGGCCTTCCTTCGTGGTGTGGCCGTCTAGCCTTCGTGGCTAGCACCTCCTCAACACAGACGTACTCCCTTTTGTGGGAGGAACTGCGGGAAACAAACCCCACCTCATCTC
The DNA here is from genome assembly GCF_022539505.1 of Lolium rigidum. Lineage (NCBI taxonomy): Eukaryota > Viridiplantae > Streptophyta > Magnoliopsida > Poales > Poaceae > Lolium > Lolium rigidum. Next base: position 74,862,050 of record NC_061511.1, on the reverse strand, counting down.
CGCCCCCCCACCCCGGTTGTCCCGCTCCCTAATTTACTATCTTGCTTGGTTCCTTTGCTTGTTGCACTAGCCTAGGATCATACTAGGAACACCCCTACCTCTAAAGCTATCACCTTTACTTCCACATCGCATAAGAACTGAAAAAGACATAAAAATTGTGTAGCGCCCATTCGCCCCCTCTTGTTCGCTACGATCCATTCAATTGGTATGAGAGCAAGGTTTCTTGCTCGGGCTTTACCGCCTAAGAAATGGCTGAACAAGACGCGGCTGAGAATGGGTCCCTTCCCGGTGAGCAACCACCGCCACCATCTACCGTCAATAGCACAACGGCTACGTTGGATGACCTCAAGAAATTAGAGCCATCCATCGTAACCCAAATGAAGGCTATGATGATGGAGATGATTGCTCCAAAACCAACCCCCACCGTAGATCCTAAGGCAAGTGCCGAGGACCCCCCACCAAAAGCTATTCCATTTCCTCTTGTTGGTTTTGTCGCTCAATCGACAAAAGACCCGCAAAAGGAAGGGCTTGGGGAGACCGGCACTTCATCAAAAGGGAAGGATGAGCCACCGGTTGCGGAATGTTTAGGGGGTAATCATGCGGTGCCACCACCTAGTGATTACACCATAAATGTTCCAATTCCTATGCCACATATCTTGTCTCATGGTTCACCACCGCTACTTGAATCCAATAGTTTTGAAAATTAGCAATTCTTAATGCGTTCTCATGTGCGCAGCGCTTCCACCGAGCTTTGGCGCATCATCGAGGAGGGTTATTCACCACGAGACCCGAAGCACTTGAAAAGAAGAGAAGTGGTGGATGACCAACTCAACGCCACCGCCATCAACATGATTCACATGGCCGTCACACCCAAGGACCGCACTCATATCCGCTCGCTCAAGACCGCCAAAGAAGCATGGGATAAACTCGACAAGCTCTTCCTCGGAAATGAGAGCATTCAAAGCTCTCGTTTTGATGAAGTGAACAACATGGCTGACAACTTCGTCACGAATGAGGGAGAATCGCCCGAAGAGAAGTACCGGCGCCTCATCGCTCTTGTCGTACAAATGCAAGATCTTGGAGCAACGTTTTTGGATGACCATTGGATCAAGCGAAAGTTCTACAACGCTCTCCTCCCTTATGAGGAAGTGAAGTTGACGACCATCCGCCAAAATGCCTCCTTCCGCGCTATGACATCCGATGAAGTCCTTAGCGAAGTCATCGCTTTGGACATCTCCAAGAAGAATGCGGAGGATCTTGTTGCTCGCGCTCACAACACCCGCAAGCCCAACCTCGCTTTGAAGATGAAGGAGCATGAAGCTAGTGAAAGTGATGAGGATCCCATTGAGTGGGGTCCGGATGATCTCAAGACCAACTATCATGAGCACATGGCCCTCGCCGCCAAGAGCTTTTGGGATGGAAACAAGACTCTAAGCTCAAGACCAATAAGATACTCGCCTCGTGATTCTCCAAGGAATTTCTCCAAGAGCCCAAGGGAGGGGCAAAGGGGGAGAACATGCTACAATTACGGTGACAAAAGTCATTTTGTTGCGGATTGTATCTATGAGAGAAGGGAAGATAATGGTGGAAGGCTCGTCCACAAGGACAAGTTCAAGTCCCTCTCCAAAGGATTCTCCAAGTTCTCCCCAAGTCCGGTGACGCCAAGGTCTCCTTCACCAAGAAGCCAAGAGCTTTCATTATCTCGTGAGGAGTACTCCTCCGATGAAGGTGAGGAGCATGAAGACAAGAGCTCGAACAAGGAAGAAGAGGGAGTGGCCGCCATCGCCATTTCCACTCCCTCCACCTCCCTCTTCGACTCTCCTAATGAGAACCTCGTCGCCAACAACTCCCGTTGCCTTATGACAAAGGTATCCGCGGAGCGTGATATTGGTGGTTTGGATGCTTTTCTCACTAACATGCAAGGGGATACCAAGACCCATGTTGAGGCCCTCATGGCTCAACTTGGTGCGGCTCAAGACCTCGTAGAGGAGAAGGAGAGGCTTGAGAGGGAGGCGGCAAATGAGATTGCCTCTCTCACTCAAGCACATGATAAGGAGCAAAACTTGCGCATATCTCTTGAAGCAAGTGTCATTTCCCTTGAAGACTCCAACAACGCCATCATCTCCCAACTCACCAAGGACCGAGATCATGCTCTTGGCTTGGTGGGTGAGCTCAAGAAGAAGAAGCTTTTTCTTGAGGATGACCACGAATTGTTACTCGAGGAAGTTGCAACCCTTAACAAGAATTTCAAATCCTTGGAGAGTAAGTATGTGCTTCTCTCCGAGATGTGTGACCATCCTCAAGAGGAAGCTCCAAAGGAGAAAGAGGATGAAGGCCCGAACTCTTGTTGTGATGAGCTCCTAGATCAAGTTTTCTCCTTGAGAAGACACAATGCAGTGCTCTTGGAAGTCAACTCCCTCCAAGAATAAGCTTTGGATGAGTACTATTGCTTGAGCAAAGAGAAGGTGCCATGTTGCAATCATGAAGAAGAAATTGCAGCTCTAGAGAAGCACAAGGCCAAGCTCTTGGAGTTGAATGGCATACAAATGAGTCCTTGATGGAGTGGATCCGCTTAAGCAAAGAAAAGGTCACATGTTGTGATCATGAAGAAGAGATAGCCACCTTGAAGAGGAGCAAAGCCAAGCTCATGGAGATCAACTCCATGCAAGAAGATGCCTTGAAGGAGTACTTTCCTTTGAGCAAGGATCGTGTTTGTTGCAATCATGAAGATGACATTGCCACCTTAGAGAGGCACAAGCGCGTGCTCTTGAGGAAGAACTCTCTCCAAGAAGAAGCATTGTTGGAGCATTTCCGGTGAACAAGGCAAAGGAGGTCCAAGTGTTCGATGAAGTCACCCGGAGCATGAAGATGAAGTCAATTGTTTGAAGGTCAATATTGATAGACTCCAAATGCAAGTCCATTACTTGGAGGGAGTCGTTGAAGCTAAAGATGGAGCCAACGAGGGATCTTGCAATGAAGGAGGAGTGGCTACCAAGCCAAAGAGGAAGAGAAGAAGGAGGACCAAGAAGAAGAAGAACAAGGAGAACATGGGGATCAACCGTGAGGGAGGTGACTCTAACTCAAGGAGGGGTGGAGTTTCCGACTCCACCAAAAGGGGCTTCGCCGGTTCTAACAACCCTTCTCATGTTATTTTTGTTGATTACTATGGACATATTCGTGCTCGCTTTATTGGTCCTCTGTAACATCCCAAAAAAATTCAAAATTCAAAATTTATGCATGGCATTCATCATCGTCATAATATCTTTGCATTTGCACGATCCTTGAAAAAATCGATTTAAACCCTAAACCTAAAGGGGCACTATAGCCACATAGGCATGTACGCCAAATTTTTGTTTTATAAAGTTTTTACTTTTGTTCCAAAAGTGGTCACAAATCAAAGTATATTTTACACCGATTCCAACGAATATTTATTTATATTTTTCCGATTTTTATTTGAGGCCAAAAAGGTATTGTTTCCAAAAAAAAGGGAGGCGACCAGGCCGTGCCGGCCCAGCCGCCCGCGTTCGCCCGGCCGCCCACGAGCGCCTGAACGCGGCCCATCTCCACGCACCTGGCCGCCTATAAAAGGTCCCGATCAGATCGATCGTCTCCACGCCGCACCCCATCGCCAGCCGCCGCCTTTTTGCTCTTGCCCACGCGCAGCCGCACTCAGCCGACGCCCAGCCCTTAATCACGCGCGCAGATCGCCTCCAAGCCAGCCGCTGATTGCATCCCACGCCTACGCACGCGCAAAGCAGCCAAATCGCCGCACGCGTCTACGTGCAGACGTGCGACCATCGGTACGTGATCAATCTCTCACACATGCACAGGATCGATCCATCTATAGGTGCAGATTATGCTAGCTAGTTCATGTCAAAGAACTTTAAAAATCCGTATCTATAAATCTGGAACTCGGTTTTAGGTGACGTTTCTTGCATTGAGTTTGTAAATCAATCCCCTATAACTTTTGTGTAGGAAGTTTCTCCATCCGAGTAACTTTTTCTGACAACTTTTCGAGCATCATTGTTATCGCTTCCGATAAATAATTAATCTCGTAGAAATTCATAGAAATAGTTTCGTAACTCGGATTTTAGCGTATAATATATCGTTGGAATCAGTAGACTGCGTACATTGTGATAGATTCATTGTATGTCATATTTCCACGTGTAGTTTTTCCAGAAATTACAGGTTTGTAAATATTTTGTTTCGGCTATAAAATAAGTTCTACAAATTACTTTCGAGCAATTCCTTTTGCTAATGCTGGAAAATGATACCCTTTATCCAGTAGCATTAGAACCTATATTTTGCTACTGTTTTAAAAATGTTCGTTGTATTTAATCTATCTTATGCGAGGAAAGAAAATGCAACAGTTTTAGTAAAAATAAAACTGGACCAGGGCATCATACGCATACATATATGCATATAGCATCCATGTTTTATTGTTTGTGCATATCCATGTACACGCCGTGTTCATGGTATGTTGCTTGTTTGTCTGTAGATTGTCCGGACTGTAACGAGTGCGACTGTCAGGACTGTTTGATCAATAATCAAGGCAAGTGTCACACACCGTTCTGTCCTACTATTTTTCTATGCACTCTGTAGTTATTTTCAGTAGCTATCCATGTGTAGGATTGTTTTAAAAATATATATTGCTATGCTATGAACACCTATTAGAACAACCACATGTTCAACACTTGATTCTTTTGTCGCCACCGTATTGTTGTTTGCTTAGCAATGCTATCTTAGATGCGTGGATTGGGTTATCATGATAAGTTTAGATGAATAAAAGTATATGTTTGATATAATGAAAACAACCTAAATAATGAAACACCTGGGCGGATTGGTAAGACGGGAGCGTCTGCACGGTGAACAATGGTGGGGATTGCCGCCCAGGGATCAAAGAGATTGGACAGGTTTCTTGTTTAGTAGCTTCCGTGTACAGCCGCATGTCATATGGGCTCTGGCTTGACTAAGTAAGTTGTAGGAACCCAACCTGACGTGACTAGCAGATGTAGCTGTGTAGGTTGGCATGGGTCCGTCCAGATGGCTTGGGGTTCTACTTCTGAAAACGGTCTCGACTCAGTCTTTTCCCGACCATTTGAGCAAATTGAGCATCATGGTAAAAGGGGCTGACTAGGTCATGTGGGTAAAGTGTACAATCCTCTCGAGAGTGTCAAACTAAGTACTTAGCCGTGTCCCCGGTTACGGACAACTATGAGCAACTAGGCATGTTACTCGTTTGGAAGATCTCAGCATTCCAATTTCTTAATAAAACTTGATGGGACAAACAATGGGTTTAGGAGCATGCAAAGCTAGGCTGGCTTGTGTCTACATGGGTCTATGCTAGCATGTCCATAGATGTTTAGGAACATATGAAGCTCGACTGTCTTGCTGCAGCATGGGTTGTGCTAATATGTTTTTAAACGATGTTTCTAAAGAAATAAAATGATTTATAAAAGATAGGGAAAATATTGCTTTCCGCAAATGAGCATAAACTCCACATGCCAAATGAGCACGTAGTTGTTAGGCGCCATTATATATATCCACCAAATAGTGACATTTGCCAATACAATTCCAAATGTATTGACTTCTGCGTGGCTGCAACGTTTTATGTTGCAGAGTTACTCCGAGGACGCAGTAAGGTATCGCTTTAGGTCGCGAGCTTCCACTCAACATGTTCGCTTGTGGCGTGATGGAGCTCTTTGAAGTTATTTGTTTTCCGCTTTGAACTCTATTATTTGAGCTAGCCATGAGCTATGCAAGTTGTAATAAATATATTCCGGATCATACATTGTAATAAATGACGCATTTGCTATTCTCGTTTATTCATCGAACCGTGTGTGCTAGCGAGTCGATCCAGGGACTAGCACATTATGCACAGAGATCCAATCCTTACCGGGTTGAATCGCTTCAGATGGTATCAGAGCATTGTGTTGACTGTAGGTTCGTGGCCTTAGAAAATGGAGTAGATTAGGAACACCATAGGAACTGAAAACTTATTTAATTTTCTCTTCTATCGTCTCGCTCTTCATTTCTCATAATTCTATATCTATCATTTTTCTCACTCTTCTCTATTCAAAATAGTAGATGTTCATTACCCACTTTAGTTAACAATTCAAACCTCTGTTGGATTACTTGTTCGAAAATATGAACATGATGATGATGAGGATGGTGATGGAATCAAAGGTGGTGCAAACGCTGAAGATGAAGAGGAGGACCCCGAGGAGGTGTCCTACATTATTTCCGATGACGAGGAAGATCCTAAGGGATGATGTGCGACCTGCAATGAACAATCGCTCGAAGAAGCGCAAGTGTACGAGAGTCCCGAACTCCTCAAACTCTTCAAAGTTTAACTAGGATGTGCCCGCCGTTAGTTCTTCGTTAGGAAATCGATATTTGTGATAGTTAGGGTATTGACCATATCGCCTTGTGGTATGGCCAAGATATTTCTTTGGGTCCGATATTCTTTGATCTTCAAATTGTTAGGAATTTTCGTGAGAATTTATAATATTAAAGGCGTTTTCCATAAAATGTTGAATTGAATGAGGTGCAGTTTTCTAGATGTTGCTGTTTACCACGCGATTTTTCATGCTTTACTGGTAACTCCAAAAATCACGAAAAATTCAGGTTAGGTGCGAATTCGTTCCTGTACATGCACAAAAATTGGCTAATTTTTCTGACGTATTTACGTGCCTCTGTAAAATACGTTTTCACAGTAGTAAAATTCTGGACAGATTCTGTCTTTGTTATAGGGATGTCTTGTTTGATTGTTGTGTGATATGTTTGGTGTGAATGCTTGCTTCCATGTTTGTGATTAGTATGGGTAGTCTTTTCCCTGTAGTTCTATCTATCTAAAACTCATCTATGCTGACCCAAACAGATGCCACCTCGACGTGCACGCACCGGCAACAACAACAACAACAATGACACTGGCAACAACAATAATGATATGCAACAGATGTTGGCAGCATGCAATACGCTGATGCAAGTGATGACTCAGCTCATGGCGAACAACAATCAGAACCAGTAACAACAATAATAACAACAATCCACCTCCACATGTGGACATGCTCACAAGGTTTCGAGGTTGAGGCCTGCCAAGTTCTCTAGTGCACCTGAGCCAATGATAGCTCTCGATTGGCTGCGTTCTGTGAGTAAAGATCTAGTAACTGTGGGATGTACCGATGAGGAGAAGGTGAGATTTGCTGTTCACTTGCTTGAAGGACCCGCAGCCTCTGGTGGGACAATTTCCGGATAACCCATCCTATTGATGGCATCACCGGGAGATGTTCCAAGAGGGTTTTCGCACAGCTCATGTTTCATCCGGAGTTATGAGCTTGAAGAGAAGGGAGTTCCGCAACCTGCGACAGTAACTATCGCACGATGTCCGACTACACAGAGGATTTCAGCAATTTGGCACGCTATGCGCCGAAGATGTGGATACTGATGCAAAGAGGAAAGAGAGATTCCTGGATGGCTTGAATGATGAGCTTGCTCGTTCAATCGTTCGGTGGTTCATGTTCCCGATTTCGGACACCGATGGACAAGGCTAGAATCCTTGAGGGAAAGAAGAAGCAAGCCGAGAACCGCAAGAGGAAGCACAACAACTACAACTCAGTGGCCGCAACGAAGACACGTACATTCAATGATGGGAATGGAAATTCTGGACACCATAAACATGGAAGCAACTGGACACGACAACCATGGAGGAAATGGCCGCCACCATAATGGCCACAAGAGTCACAACCATCACAATTCGTGAAGAGGTAATGACCGGAACCGCAATGCTGATTTCACTCGTAGGGATATTAGCAAGGTGGAGTGCTTCAATTGCAAGAAGACGGGGCATTATTCAAGAGACTGCCCCGAGAAGAACAAGAATGACTGGAACAAGCCGAACCCATTCCTAAGGGGCATGTTAATCATGTCAATGTGGAGGAAGTTTATGATGAACTCCGATGCGTTGATCGGTACGTTCTTGCTCAACAATTTTTCAGCACTCGTACTATTTGATACTCGGTGCATCACATTCATTCATATCAAGGGTATTTGTGGATAGAAATAGAATACCTCATCGAAACCATCAACACACCCATCGAATTAGTTCTCCCGTGGAGAATTGGTAGCAACCTTTGGGTGTCGTCGTTTAATCTTACAAATTGGAGCACATAGTTTTCCCACTAGCCTAGTTGTTTTGGAGTCACAAGGCTTAGATGTTATCCTAGGAATGGATTGGATGACCGAATATGAAGTCGTTATAGAATGTGCTAAGAGATCAATAATGCTTACAACCCCGAGATGAAACGCATCCGTTTCAAATCAACCTTTGAACTTAGAGGTACCAAGGTTAATTCTCTTAAGGGGTTAGCATAGAGGATGTTCTTATAGTGAGAGAGTATCCGGATGTGTTCCTGTGGGAATTGCCAGGAATGCCACCCGATAGAGATGTTGAGTTTCTCATTGAATTAATGCTCTGGAACTGGACCTATAGCTAAGAGGCCGTATAAGATGGATGTAGAGGAATTAAAGGAACTTAAGAAACAGCTTAGGGAGCAACTGCAAAAGGGTTTTATTCGGCCTAGTTCATCATCCTGGGGAGCGCCTGTTTTATTTGTGGAGAAGAAGGATTCTACTAAGAGACTAGTTATGGATTTCCGCTCTCTCAATGAGGTGACCATTAAGAATAAGTACCCGCTGCCCAATATCAATGACTTGTTTGACCAATTGAAAGGAGCAAAGGTGTTCTTCTAAGATCGATCTTCGATCGGGTTATTTCCAATTGAAGATTCGAGAGCAGGATATACCTAAGACCGCGTTCACTACTAGGTATGGTTTATATGAGTATACAGCTATGCCTTTTGGACTAACAAATGCTCCAGAGATATTTTATGACCATGATGAACAAGGTATTCATGGAGTACTTGGATAAATTCGTAGTGGTATTCATTGATGATATATTGATATACTCTAAAGATGAAGATGAGCATGAGAAGCATTTGCGTTTGATCATGGAGAAACTTAGGGAACACAAGTTGTATGCTAAATTTAGCAAATGCGAGTTTTGGTTGAACAAAGTGGGATTTCTTGGACATATTGTTTCAGCAGAAGGAGTTGCAGTTGATCCAAGTAAGGTAGCAGCTGTAACTGAGTGGAAGTCGCCTAAAAATGCAGGGGAAATCCGGAGTTTCCTAGGACTTGCAGGATATTACCGGAGATTCATAGAAAATTTCTCCAAGATTGCCAAACCGATGACTGAATTATTGAAGAAGGAGAAGAAATTCACTTGGACTGAGGAGTGCGAGACCAGCTTTTCAAGAATTGAAGCAACGCCTAGTAAGTGCACCTGTTTTATGTTTGCCTCGATATTCAGAAGGATTTCCAAGTATATTGTGATGCCTCTCGTCAAGGACTTGGTAGTGTATTGATGCAAGATGGAAGAGTGGTTTCTTATGCCTCGCGCCAACTCAAGCATCATGAAAGGAATTATCCTACCCATGACTTGGAGCTAGCATCAGTCGTGCACGCACTAAAGGTGTGGAGACATTATCTGATGGGGAAGCATTGTGATGTGTACACCGACCATAAAAGTCTAAAGTATATATTCACTCGTAAGGAGCTGAATATGAGACAAAGGAGATGGTTGGAACTCATAAAGGATTATGATATGAATTTGCAATACCACCCGGAAAAGCAAATGTTGTAGCTGATGCACTTAGCCGTAAGGTTTATGTGAATCAGTATAATCGCAGGAGAGATACCTTTGGAATTGTGTGAACAATTCAAGGATCTCAAGCTTGGAAATAGTGCCACAAGGATATTTAGCATCAATGGAAGTGATGCCAACTCGTTTGATAGAACTCGGAGAAGCCCAGAAAGGAGACATTGAGATGGAGGAAATAAAAGGGAACATGAGCAAGGGTAAAGCGGAAGGTTTCCGTTTGGATGAACAAGGGACACTATGGTTTGGGAAGCGTTTATGTGTGCCCAATGACCATGAGATTAGGAAGCTGATTTTCCGGGAGGCTCATGATTCTCCGTATTCTATTCATCCAGGTAATACTAAGATGTATATGGACTTACGAGATAGATTTTGGTGGTCCAATATGAAGAGAGAAATTGCAGAGTATATTGCCCTATGTGATGTGTGTAGTAGAGTAAAAGCTGAACATCGAAACCGCAGGATTGTTACAGCCCATTGCCCATACCTGATTGGAAGTGGGACAAGATTGGAATGGATTTCATCACGGGATTACCCAAGACTAGATCCGGGTATGATTCAATTTGGGTTGTTGTTGATCATTTGACCAAAGTAGCTCACTTCACACCTCGTGAAGACCACATACACAAGTGCCAAATTAGCCAAGATTTATATGAACAAGATTGTGTGTTCGCATGGAGTTCCGAAGGGAATTGTTTCTGATAGAGGTACTCAATTCACTTCTCACTTTTGGCGTAAATTGCATGAATCATTGGGTACTAGATTGGAGTTTAGTACAGCTTTTCACCCACTGCACCGATGGGCGATCGAAAGAGTAAACCAAATATTAGAGGACATGTTGAGAGCCCGTGCTCTAGATTATGGATCTAGTTGGGATGAGAATCTACCATATGCCGAGTTCTCCTACAACAATAGCTATCAATCTAGCATTGAGATGGCTCCATTCGAAGCACTCGTATGGTAAGAAGTGTAGAACACCGTTGCTATGGGATGGAGTTGGAGAGCGTAGTTTATTCGGACCCGACTTGATCAAGGAAGTCGAAGAGAAGGTTCGACTTATTCGTGACGGATCGAAAGTAGCACAATCAAGACAAAAGAGTTATGCGGATTCTAAGCGTAGAGAGGTGACATATGAGATAGGAGATAGAGCATACCTTAGAGTTTCACCGCTACGTGGAGTTAAGAGGTTTGGTATTAAGGGAAAACTGGCACCGCGATTCATTGGACCCTATAAAATCCTTGCTCGCAAGGGAGAGGTAGCTTATGAGTTAGAATTGCCTGAGACATTAGCAGCAGTACATAATGTGTTCCATGTGTCCCAATTAAAGAAGTGTCACCCGGAGATGGCGGATACACCGCTAAGAGATACAGTTCCGTTGGATGAGGTTCAACTAGAAAGTGACCTCACATATGAGGAGAAACCTATCAAGATTCTGGACACAACGGAGAGGTTTACTCGCACCAGGACAATCAGATTATGCAAAGTTCAGTGGAATCATCATTCCGAGGAGGAAGCCACTTAGGAACGAGAGGATGATCTTCGAGAAGACCACCCACACCTATTTGCTAGCTAATCCGAATCTCGAGGGCGAGATTCATCTTAAGGGGGTTAGGTTTGTAACATCCCAAAAAATTCAAAATTCAAAATTTATGCATGGCATTCATCATCGTCATAATATCTTTGCATTTGCACGATCCTTGAAAAAATCGATTTAAACCCTAAACCTAAAGGGGCACTATAGCCACATAGGCATGTACGCCAAATTTTTGTTTTATAAAGTTTTTACTTTTGTTCCAAAAGTGGTCACAAATCAAAGTATATTTTACACCGATTCCAACGAATATTTATTTATATTTTTCCGATTTTTATTTGAGGCCAAAAAGGTATTGTTTCCAAAAAAAGGAGGCGACCAGGCCGTGCCGGCCCAGCCGCCCGCGTTCGCCCGGCCGCCCACGAGCGCCTGAACGCGGCCCATCTCCACGCACCTGGCCGCCTATAAAAGGTCCCGATCAGATCGATCGTCTCCACGCCGCACCCCATCGCCAGCCGCCGCCTTTTTGCTCTTGCCCACGCGCAGCCGCACTCAGCCGACGCCCAGCCCTTAATCACGCGCGCAGATCGCCTCCAAGCCAGCCGCTGATTGCATCCCACGCCTACGCACGCGCAAAGCAGCCAAATCGCCGCACGCGTCTACGTGCAGACGTGCGACCATCGGTACGTGATCAATCTCTCACACATGCACAGGATCGATCCATCTATAGGTGCAGATTATGCTAGCTAGTTCATGTCAAAGAACTTTAAAAATCCGTATCTATAAATCTGGAACTCGGTTTTAGGTGACGTTTCTTGCATTGAGTTTGTAAATCAATCCCCTATAACTTTTGTGTAGGAAGTTTCTCCATCCGAGTAACTTTTTCTCGACAACTTTTCGAAGCATCATTGTTATCGTTCCGATAAATAATTAATCTCGTAAAATTCATAGAAATAGTTTCGTAACTCGGATTTTAGCGTATAATATATCGTTGGAATCAGTAGACTGCGTACATTGTGATAGATTCATTGTATGTCATATTTCCACGTGTAGTTTTTCCAGAAATTACAGGTTTGTAAATATTTTGTTTCGGCTATAAAATAAGTTCTACAAATTACTTTCGAGCAATTCCTTTTGCTAATGCTGGAAAATGATACCCTTTATCCAGTAGCATTAGAACCTATATTTTGCTACTGTTTTAAAAATGTTCGTTGTATTTAATCTATCTTATGCGAGGAAAGAAAATGCAACAGTTTTAGTAAAAATAAAACTGGACCAGGGCATCATACGCATACATATATGCATATAGCATCCATGTTTTATTGTTTGTGCATATCCATGTACACGCCGTGTTCATGGTATGTTGCTTGTTTGTCTCGTAGATTGTCCGGACTGTAACGAGTGCGACCGTCAGGACTGTTTGATCAATAATCAAGGCAAGTGTCACACACCGTTCTGTCCTACTATTTTTCTATGCACTCTGTAGTTATTTTCAGTAGCTATCCATGTGTAGGATTGTTTTAAAATATATATTGCTATGCTATGAACACCTATTAGAACAACCACATGTTCAACACTTGATTCTTTTGTCGCCACCGTATTGTTGTTTGCTTAGCAATGCTATCTTAGATGCGTGGATTGGGTTATCATGATAAGTTTAGATGAATAAAAGTATATGTTTGATATAATGAAAACAACCTAAATAATGAAACACCCGGGCGGATTGGTAAGACGGGAGCGTCCGCACGGTGAACAATGGTGGGGATTGCCGCCTGTGGATCAAAGAGATTGGACAGGTTTCTTGTTTAGTAGCTTCCGTGTACAGCCGCATGTCATATGGGCTCTGGCTTGACTAAGTAAGTTGTAGGAACCCAACCTGACGTGACTAGCAGATGTAGCTGTGTAGGTTGGCATGGGTCCGTCCGGATGGCTTGGGGTTCTACTGAAACGGTCTCGACCTCGGCCTTTTCCCGACCATTTGAGCAAATTGAGCATCATGGTAAAAGGGGCTGACTAGGTCATGTGGGTAAAGTGTACAATCCTCTCGAGAGTGTCAAACTAAGTACTTAGCCGTGTCCCCCAGTTACGGACAACTATGAGCAACTAGGCATGTTACTGTTTGGAAGATCTCAGCATTCCAATTTCTTAATAAAACTTGATGGGACAAACAATGGGTTTAGGAGCATGCAAAGCTAGGCTGGCTTGTGTCTACATGGGTCTATGCTAGCATGTCCATAGATGTTTAGGAACATATGAAGCCGACTGTCTTGCTGCAGCATGGGTTGTGCTAATATGTTTTTAAACGATGTTTCTAAAGAAATAAAATGATTTATAAAAGATAGGGAAAATATTGCTTTCCGCAAATGAGCATAAACTCCACATGCCAAATGAGCACGTAGTTGTTAGGCGCCATTATATATATCCACCAAATAGTGACATTTGCCAATACAATTCCAAATGTATTGACCCTCGCGTGGCCGCAACGTTTTATGTTGCAGAGTTACTCCGAGGACGAGTAAGGTATCGCTTTTAGGTCGCGAGCTTCCACTCAACATGTTCGCCCGTGGCGTGATGGAGCTCTTTGAAGTTATTTGTTTTCCGCTTTGAACTCTATTATTTGAGCTAGCCATGAGCTATGCAAGTTGTAATAAATATATTCTCGGATCATACATTGTAATAAATGACGCATTTGCTATTCTCGTTTATTCATCGAACCGTGTGTGCTAGCGAGTCGATCCAGGGACTAGCACATTATGCACGGAGATCCAATCCTTACC
>NC_061511.1:74835735-74847923 GCF_022539505.1 Lolium rigidum | reverse complement strand
ATTGCACGTGACTTGTGCTCACCGAAGTGTGGGACCTCACGCATGGGCACCACACGTAAGTGACGGACCTGTTGGTGTAAAAACTCGGTTGATTATTATAGTGCATTAGAACAAAGTTTCCTATGGATTCAAGGGTAGGAAATCCAAGTTAACTCATTTACATGACATTATTTTTTCCATGAAGCAGAGTTAACACACCTATCAATTGGTACATTTTGGAGTGACTAAGAAGGAACCAGGCTTACTTATTCGTTTTCACGTGTAAAACTTGTCTAAATCTTGGTCAAACCAAATTGGCAGAAAATTCAAAAAAAATAAAATGAAAAACCAAAGCACATAGTCTTGTATGTCATATAGTAAGCATTAAAGTTGATAAACAATGTCTAGAAATATTCAAACCATACAAATCATGTATCTACCCCTAACCCCTAAACTATGTCTTATGAAGTCAAGCATGAAGAGAAGTGGTTTTGGGTTTCAAACATGGAAATTTCAAAAACCTCCCCAAAACTTCATTTTAGAGTGACTAAGAAGGATACATGCTTCCCTTTTCATTTTCATGTTTTAAACTTGTTTAAATCTTGGTCAAACCTAGGAATTGACCAAGATACAAAATGAGCACAAAAAAATAAAAAAAATGAAAAACAAAAGCACATAGTCTTCTTCTGTCATATCGTAAGCATTCAAGTTGAGAAACAAGGTCTAGATCATATATCCAAACCAGACAAATCATGTATGTACCCCCTGTCGATCATATGAAGTCTAGCATGAAGAAAAGTCATTTTGGGTTTCAAACATGGAAATTTCAAGAACATCCCAAAAGCTTCATTTTAGAGCGACTAAGAAGGATACATGCTTCCCTTTTCATTTTCATGTTCTATACTTGTTTACATCTTGGTCAAACCTAGGATTTAACCAAGATTCAAATGTCATCAAAATTCCAAAAAAATTCAGAAAAATGAAAAAAACCAAAGCACATGGTTTTCTTATGTCATATAGGAAGTATTAAAGTTGATAAACAAGGTATAGACATATTCAAACAAGAAAAATCATGTATCTACCCCTAACCCTAAACTTTGTCTTATGTAGTCAAGCATGAAGAGAAGTGGTTTTGGGTTTCAAACATGGAAATTTCAAAAACCTATCAAAAGCTTCATTTTAGAGTGACTGACTAAGAAGGATCCATGCTTACCTTTTCATTTTCATATTTTAAACTTGTTTAAATCATTGTCAAGCCTAGGATTTGACCAAGATTCAAATGGGCATAAAATTAAAAAAGATCGGAAAAATGAAAAACAAAAGCACACAGTCTTCTTATGTCACACATATATATAGTAAGTATTCAAGTTGATAAACAAGGTCTAGACATATTCAAACCAGACAAATCATGTATCTACACCTAATTAACCCTAAACTTCGTCTTATGAAGTCAAGCATGAAGAGAAGTGGTTTTTGGTTTCAAACAAGGAAATTTCAAAAACCTCCCAAAAGCTTCATTTTAGAGTGACTAAGAAGGATCCATGCTTACCTTTTCAATTTCATGTTTTAAACTTGCTTAAATCTTGCTCAAACCTAGGATTTGACCAATATTCAAATGGGCATAAAATAAAAAATAAAACAAAGCACATAGTCTTCTTATGTCATATATATAGTAAGCATTCAAGTTCATAAACAAGGTCTAGACATATTCAAACCAGACAAATCATGTACCCCCTAACCCTAAACTTTGTCTTAATTATATATGAATTCAAGCATGAAGCAGACAAGTGTGGTTTTGGGTTTCAAACATGGAAATTTCAAAAACCTCCCAAAAGCTTCATTTTAATTAGACTGACTGGTTAATTAAGAAGGATCCATGATTCATTACCTTTTCATTGTCATGTTTAAACTTATTGAAATCTTGGTCAAACCTAGGATTTGACCAAGATTCAAATGGGCATAAAAATTTAGAAAAAATCGAAAGAATGAAAAACCATAGCACATAGCCTTCTCATGTCATATAGTAATTATTCAAATTGATAAACATGGTCTAGACATATTCAAACCAGAAAAATCATGTATCTACCCCTAACCCTAAACTCTGTCTTATGAAGTCAAGCATGAACATAAGTGGTTTTGGGTTTCAAACATGGTAATTTCAAGAACCTCCCAAAAGCTTCATTTTAGAGTTTCTAAGAGAAGGATCCAGACTTACCTTTTCATTTTCACATGTTAAACTTGTTTAAATCTTGCTCAAACCTAGGATTTACCAAGATTCAAATGGGCATAGAAATCAAAAAATGAAATACCAATGCACATAGTCTTCTTATGTCATATAGTAAGCATTCAAGTTGATAAAAAAGGTCTAGACATATTCAAACCAGACAAATCATGTATCTACCCCCCTATCGACCCTAAACTCTGTCTTATGAAGTCAAGCATGAAGATAAGTGGTTTTGGGTTTCAAACATGGAAATTTCAAAAACCTTCCAAAAACTTCATTTAGGGTGACTAAGAAGGATACATGCTTCCCTTTTCATTTTCATGTTCTATACTTGTTTAAATCTTGGTCAAACCTAGGATTTGACCAAGATTCAAATGTGCATCAAAATTCCAAAAAAAAATCAGAAAAATGAAAAACCAAAGCACATAGTTTTCTTATGTCATATAGTAAGCATTCAAGTTGATAAACAAGGTCTAGACATATTCAAACCAGACAAATCATGTATCTACCCCTATCGAACCTAAACTTCGTCTTATGAAGTCAAGCATGAAGAGATGTGGTTTTTGGTTTCAAACATGGAAATTTCAAAAACCTCCCAAAAGCTTCATTTTAGAGTGACTAAGAAGGATCCATGCTTACCTTTTCATTTTCATGTTTTAAACTTGTTTAAATCTTGCTCAAACCTAGGATTTGACCAATATTCAAATGGGCATAAAATATAAAATAAAACAAAGCACATAGTCTTCTTATGTCATATATATAGTAAGCATTCAAGTTCATAAACAAGGTCTAGACATATTCAAACCAGGAAAATCATGTACCCCCTAACCCTAAACTCTGTCTTAATTATATATGAAGTCAAGCATGAATTGAAGCAGAGAAGTGTGGTTTTGGGTTTCAAACATGGAAATTTCAAAAACCTCCCAAAAGCTTCATTTTAATTAGACTGATTGGTTAATTAAGAAGGATCCAGGATTAATTACCTTTTCATTGTCATGTTTTAAACTTGTTTAAATCTTGGTCGAATCTAGGACTTGACCAAGATTCAAATCTGCATAAAATAAAAAAATAGAAAAATGAAAACCCAAAGCGCACATAGTCTTCTTATGTCATATAGTAAGCATTCAAGTTGATAAACAAGGTTTAGACATATTCTAACCGAGACAAATCATGTAACTACCCCCTAACCCTAAACTCGGTCTTATGAAGTCTAGCATGAAGAGAAGTCGTTTTGGGTTTCAAACGTTTAAAGCAAAAGCCCCATTTCAAATATTTCAAACTTATTCAAATTTGGTTCAAATTTGAAAGACATACAAGTTATAGCACACATAGTGCATACATGTTCACACATACTGCACTAGATGCTAACCCTATAGTTTGAGGCCATTGGATGAGGTCGAAAAAATTCTTAGATTAGAAATGGGGTTGTTCGAACCCCGTAGTTGGATTTTTTGAACCTTGATCTGTAGTACTGGGCAAAACCCTAGTTTAACCTATTTAATTATAGATTCGTAGGTCGATTTTTCTACCTTTTTATTATTACTATGCAGCACATCTGTGTTTGCCCGTCTAGCTAGTGAAACTCGGAGGAAGAGGGATCACTCGGAAGGACAGAAGAAGGGAGAGCATTATGGTGTCTCCCCTTTTTCGGGTGACGATGTTGACTATTGTGCAGGGTTTGTCAGTGATCAGGGAGGTACGAGCGAGCGAGCAAGTCGAGCGAGGCCGAGAATGAGAGAGATTTGTTTTTTTTGTGAGAGGGACAACCGAAGGATCCAGAAGGACCCACAGACTCCCAATACGCATCCTGATGCGTCTTCTCTTGACAAAGAAAATGGCTGGGAGTTTGCGTACCTATTGCACGTGACTTGTGCTCACTGAAGTGTGGGACCTCACGCATGGGCACCACCCGTAAGTGACAGACCTGTTGGTGTAAAAACTCGGTTGATTATTATAGTGCATTAGAACAAAGTTTCCTATGAATTCAAGGGTAGGAAATCCAAGTTAACTCATTTACATGACATTATTTTTTCCATGAAGCAGAGTTAACACACCTATCAATTGGTACATTTTGGAGTGACTAAGAAGGAACCGAGGCTTACTTATTCGTTTTCACGTGTAAAACTTGTCTAAATCTTGGTCAAACCAAATTGGCAGAAAATTCAAAAAAAATAAAATGAAAAACCAAAGCACATAGTCTTGTATGTCATATAGTAAGCATTAAAGTTGATAAACAATGTCTAGACATATTCAAACCATACAAATCATGTATCTACCCCCTAACCCCAAAACTATGTCTTATGAAGTCAAGCATGAAGAGAAATGGTTTTGTGTTTCAAACATGGAAATTTCAAAAACCTCCCAAAAACTTTATTTTAGAGTGACTAAGAAGTATACATGCTTGCTTTTTCATTTTGATGATTTAAAATTGTTTAAAATCTTGGTCAAACCTAGGATTTGACCAAGATACAAAATGGCACAAAAAATTAAAAAAAAGAGAAAAAAAGCACATAGTCTTCTTATGTCATGTCGTAAGCATTCAAGTTGATAAACAAGGTCTAGATATATCCAAACCAGACAAATCATGTATGTACCCCCTGTCGATCTTATGAAGTCTATCATGAAGAAAAGTCGTTTTTGGGTTTCAAACATGGAAATTTCAAGAACATCCCAAAAGCTTCATTTTAGAGCGACTAAGAAGGATCCAGGCTTACCTTTCCATTTTCATGTTTTAAACTTGTTTAAATCTTGGTCAAATCTAGGACTTGACCAAGATTCAAATGGGCATAAAATAAAAAAATAGAAAAATGAAAAACCAAAGCGCACATAGTCTTCTTATGTCATATATATAGTAAGCATTAAAGTTGGTAATTAAACAAGGTCTAGACATATTCAAACTAGACAAATCATGTATCTACCCCCTAACCCCTAAACTCTGTCTTATGAAGTCAAGCATGAAGAGAAGTGGTTTTGGGTTTCAAACATGGAAATTTCAAAAACCTCCCAAAAACTTCATTTTAGGGTGACTAAGAAGGATACATGCTTCCCTTTTCATTTTCATGTTCTATACTTGTTTAAATCTTGGTCAAACCTAGGATTTGACCAAGATACAAATGGGCACAAAAAAATAAAAAATAAAAGCACATAGTCTTCTTATGTCATATCGTAAGCATTCAAGATCGTTTTGGGTTTCAAACATGGAGATTTCAAGAACATCCCAAAAGCTTCATTTTAGAGCGACTAAGAAGGATATAGGCTTCCCTTTTCATTTTCATGTTCTATACATGTTTAAATCTTGGTCAAACCTAGGATTTGACCAAGATTCAAATGTGCATAAAATAAAAAAATAGAAAAATGAAAAACCAAAGCGCACATAGTCTTCTTATGTCATATAGTAAGCATTAAATTAAGTTGGTAAACAAGGTCTAGACATATTCAAACTAGACAAATCATGTATCTACCCGGCCCCTAACCCCTAAACTATGTCTTATGAAGTCAAGCATGAAGAGAAGTGGTTTTGGGTTTCAAACATGGAAATTTCAAAAACCTCCCAAAAACTTCATTTTAGAGTGACGAAGAAGGATACATGCTTCCCTTTTCATTTTCATGTTTTAAACTTGTTTAAATCTTGGTCAAACCTATGATTTGACCAAGATACAAATGGGCACAAAAAAATAAAATAAAAATAAAAAACAAAAGCACATAGTCTTCTTATGTCATATCGTAAGCATTCAAGTTGATAAACAAGGTCTAGATATATCCAAACCAGAAAAATCATGTATCGATCTACCCCCTGTCGATCATATGAAGTCTAGCATGAAGATAGATCGTTTTGGGTTTCAAACATGGAAATTTCAAGAACATCCCAAAAGCTTCATTTTAGAGCGACTAAGAAGGATCCAGGCTTAACTTTCCATTTTCATGTTTTAAACTTGTTTAAATCTTGGTCAAATCTAGGACTTGACCAAGATTCAAATGGGCATAAAATAAAAAAATAGAAAAATGAAAAACGAAAGCGCACATAGTCTTCTAATGTCATATAGTAAGCATTAAAGTTGGTAAACAAGGTCTAGAGATATTCAAACTAGACAAATCATGTATCTACCCCCTAACCCCTAAACTCTGTCTTATGAAGTCAATCATGAAGATAAGTGGTTTTGGGTTTCAAATATGGAAATTTCAAAAACCTCCCCAAAACTTCATTTTAGAGTGACTAAGAAGGATACATGCTTCCCTTTTCATTTTCATGTTTTAAACTTGTTTAAATCTTGGTCAAACCTAGGACTTGACCAAGATACAAAATGAGCACAAAAAAATGTAAAAAATGAAAAACAAAAGCACATAGTCTTCTTATGTCATATTGTAAGCATTCAAGTTGATAAACAAGGTCTAGATCATATATCCAAACCAGACAAATCATGTATGTACCCCCTGTCGATCTTATGAAGTCTCCATGAAGAAAAGTCGTTTTGGGTTTCAAACATGGAAATTTCAAGAACATCCCAAAAGCTTTATTTTAGAGTGACTAAAAAGGATACAGGCTTCCCTTTTCATTTTCATGTTCTATACTTGTTTAAATCTTGGTCAAACCTACACTACAAGAAAAGTTGCCATGGCCGACGAAGTTGAAGTCGCGCCGTGGTTGCTGGTGTACCATGGCCGACGATTTTGGGTCTGTCCGTTGTGCATGTCAAAACGTTTTTTTTTCTCGTTTTTGAGGCCACCTAGCCCGACGAAAACGGCCAAAACGTTGCGTATGGTGACCCGGGACGTGGTGCATCTCGAATTCTCGGGTTCGCCGGCCGAGTCAACGCAAATCCGCACCGCCGAGGGATGTAGGGCCCAGATGGCAGCCTCTCTGGCATTGTTTTTTTTCTCGATCGCGCCATCTCGTTCAACGCTCTCCGATCGAGCCGTTTACGATGTAGGATCATGGGTCCCGCATGTCATCCTCTATGAACTAAAATTCTTTCTATTCTTGGATTTTTTTGACCCCCTGATTTCTGGCTACTTCCTTTTTCTTTTGATCCCTTGCCGCCTGGGAAACGTTGACACCGCTGCTGCTAATTGGGACCCGCATGTCATCCTCTATGAGCAATCAACTTTCTTTTCTTGGAGTTTTTTTGGCACCTCAAATTTGGTCACTTGCCTTTTTCTTTCGATCCCCTGCCGCCTCTCAAACGGTGATACCGCTGCTGCTAAATGGGACCCGCATGTCATCCTCTATGTACTATAAAACTTTCTTTTCTTGGATTTTTTTGGCACCTCATATTTGGTCACTTACCTTTTTCTTTCGATCCCCTCCCACCTCTCAAACGGTGAGACCGCTGCTGTTAAATGGGACCCACATGTCATCCTCTATGTACTATAAAACTTTCTTTTCTAGGATTTTTTTTGGAACCTCATATTTGGTCACTTACCTTTTTCTTTCGATCCCCTGCCGCCTCTCAAACGGTGAAACCGCTGCTGCTAAATGGGACCCGCATGTCATCCTCTATGTACTATAAAACTTTTTTTCTAGGATTTTTTTTGGAACCTCATATTTGGTCACTTGCCTTTTTCTTTCGATCCCGTGCAGCCTCTCAAACGGTGATACCGCTGCTGCTAAATGGGACCCACATGTCATCCTCTATGTACAATCAAGTTTCTTTTCTTGAATTATTTTTGGCTCCTGATATTTGGTCACTTGCATTTTTCTTTCGATCTCATGCCACGTTGAGGACCCTGCAGGCTCATGGGACCCGCATGTCATCCTCTATGTACTATAAAACTTTCTTTTCTTGGATTCTTTTTGGCACCTCATATTTGGTCACTTGCCTTTTTATTTCGATCCCCTGCCGCTTCTCAAACGGTGATACCGCTGCTGCTAAATGGGACCAGCATGTCATCCTCTATGTAAACTCAAGTTTTTTTTATTGAATTATTTTTGGCTCCTGATATTTGGTCACTTGCCTTTTTCTTTCGATCTCATGCCACGTTTGAAACGTTGAGGAACCTGCTGGCTCATTGGACCCGCATGTCATCCTCTATGTGCTATAAAAGTTTATTTTCTTGGGTTTTTTTTCACCCTCTGATTTTTGGCTATTTCCTTTTTATTTTGATCCCCTGCCGCCTTGGAAAAGTTGAGTAAGCTGCTGACTCATGGGACCTGCATGTCATCCTCTATGTACAATCAGCTTTCTTTTTCTTTTGATCTCAAGCCGCATTTGAAACATTGAGACCGCTGCTGCTAATTGGGACCCGCATGTCATCCTCTATGTACAATAAAGTTTTTTTCTTGGATTATCTTTGGCTCCTGATATTTTGTCACTTGCCTTTTTCTTTCGATCTCATGCCGCCTTTGAAACATTGAGTAAGCTGCTGGCTCATGGGTCCCGCATGTCATCCTCTACGAACAATAAAAGTTTCCTTTCTTGGAGTTATTTTTTACCCCTAATTTCTGGCTATTTGCCTTTTTCTTTTGATCTCCTGCCCCCTTTGAAACGATGACGACGTAGCTGGCAGGTCGGTCCCACATGTCATCCTCTGTGAACAATAAAAGTTTCTTTGATGGATTTATTTTGAACCCCTAATTAATTTCCTTTTTTCCTTTGATCCCCTGCCGCCTTGGAATCGTTGAGGATGCTGTTGCCTCATGGGTCCCGCATGTCATCCTCTCAGAACGGTAAATGTTTCTTTTCTTGGATTTTGTTGAACAAACGATTTTTGGCTTATTTTTTCTTTCGATCTCCTGCACCCTTTAAAACGTTCAGGGCGCTGCTGGCTCATGGGTCCCACATGTCAACCTCTATGAACAATAAACGCTGAGGATGCTGCTGCCTCATGGGTCCCGCATGTCATCCTCTCAGAACCAAAATGTTTCTTTTCTTGTATTTTTTACCAACAGATTTTTGGTTTATTTTTTCTTTCCATCCCCTGCTGCCTTTAAAACGTTGACGACTGATATGTCTCCGACGTATCGATAATTTCTTATGTTCTATGCCATATTATTGATGATACCTACATGTTTTATGCACACTTTATGTCATATTCGTGCATTTTCTGGAACTAACCTATTAACAAGATGCCGAAGTGCCAGTTCATGTTTTCTGCTGTTTTTGGTTTCAGAAATCCTAGTAACGAAATATTCTCGGAATTGGACGAAACGAAGACCCGGGGGCCTATTTTTCCACGGAGCTTCCGGAAGACCGAAGAACATACGAAGTGGGGCCACGAGGTGGCGACACCACATGGCGGCGCGGCCAAGGGGGCCCGCGCCGCCCTATGGTGTGGGCCCCTCGTCGGGCCCCGACTCTGCCCTTCCGCCTACTTAAAGCCTCCGTCGCGAAACCCCCGATGCGGAAAACCACGATACGGAAAACCTTGCGAGACGCCGCCGCCGCCGATCCCATCTCGGGGGATTCCGGAGATCTCCTCCGGCACCCTGCCGGAGAGGGGATTCATCTCCCGGAGGACTCTACACCGCCATGGTCGCCTCCGGAGTGATGAGTGAGTAGTTCACCCCTGGACTATGGGTCCATAGCAGTAGCTAGATGGTTGTCTTCTCCTCATTGTGCTTCATTGTTGGATCTTGTGAGCTGCCTAACATGATCAAGATCATCTATCTGTAATACTCTATGTTGTGTTTGTCGGGATCCGATGGATAGAGAATACCATGTCATGTTAATTATCAAGTTATTACATATGTGTTGTTTATGATCTTGCATGCTCTCCGTTACTAGTAGAGGCACTGGCCAAGTTTTTGCTTTTAACTCCAAGAGGGAGTATTTATGCTCGATAGTGGGTTCATGCCTGCATTGAAACCTGGGACAGTGACAGAAAGTTCTAAGGTTGTGTTGTGCTGTTGCCACTAGGGATAAAACATTGGCGCTATGTCCGAGGATGTAGTTGTTGATTACATTACGCACCATACTTAATGCAATTGTCTGTTGCTTTGCAACTTAATACTTGGAGGGGTTCGGATGATAACCTGAAGGTGGACTTTTTAGGCATAGATGCGGTTGGATGGCGGTCTATGTACTTTGTCGTAATGCCCAATTAAATCTCACTATACTTATCATGTCATGTATGTGCATTGTTATGCCCTCTCTATTTGTCAATTGCCCGATCGTAATTTGTTCACCCAACATGCTTTTATCTTATGGGAGAGACACCTCTAGTGAACTGTGGACCCCGGTCCATTCTTTAATACTGAAATACAAATCTGCTGCAATACTTGTTTTTACTGTTTTCTCTGCAAACAATCATCTTCCACACAATACGGTTAATCCTTTGTTACAGCAAGCCGGTGAGATTGACAACCTCAGCTGTTTCGTTGGGGCAAAGTACTTTGGTTGTGTTGTGCAGGTTCCACGTTGGCGCGGAATCTCCGGTGTTGCGCCGCACTACATCCCGCCGCCATCAACCTTCAACGTGCTTCTTGGCTCCTCCTGGTTCGATAAACCTTGGTTTCTTTCCGAGGGAAAACTTGTCTGTTGTGCGCATCATACCTTCCTCTTGGGGTTGCCCAACGAACGTGTGAAATACACGCCATCAAGCATATTTTCTGGCGCCGTTGCCGGGGAGATCAAGACACGCTGCAAGGGGAGTCTCCACTTCCCAATCTCTTTACTTTGTTTTTGTCTTGCTTTATTTTATTTACTACTTTGTTTGCTGCACTTATATCAAAACACAAAAAAATTAGTTGCTAGCTTTACTTTATTTACTGTCTTGTTTGCCATATCAAAAACACAAAAAAATTAGTTACTTGCATTTACTTTATCTAGTTTGTTTTATTTACTACTGCTAAAATGGCTACCCCGGAAAATACTAAGTTGTGTGACTTCACTAGCACAATTAATAATGATTTCCTATGCACACCTATTGCTCCACCTGCTACTACAGCAGAATTCTTTGAAATTAAACCTGCTTTCTTCGAATCTTGTCATGAGAGAGCAATTTTCTGGTGTTAGTTCGATGATGCTGCTGCCCATCTCAATAATTTTGTTGAACTATGTGAAATGCAAAAATATAAAGATGTAGATGGTGACATTATAAAATTAAAATTGTTCCCTTTCTCATTAAGAGGAAGAGCTAAAGATTGGTTGCTATCTCTGCCTAAGAATAGTATTGATTCATGGACTAAATGCAAGGATGCTTTTATTGGTAGATATTATCCCCCGCTAAAATTATATCTTTGAGGAGTAGCATAATGAATTTTAAACAATTGGATAATGAACATGTTGCTCAAGCTTGGGAAAGAATGAAATCTTTGGTTAAAAATTGCCCAACCCATGGATCGACTACCGATACGTCTCCGACGTATCGATAATTTCTTATGTTCTATGCCATATTATTGATGATACCTACATGTTTTATGCACACTTTATGTCATATTCGTGCATTTTCTGGAACTAACCTATTAACAATATGCCGAAGTGCCAGTTGCTGTTTTCTGCTGTTTTTGGTTTCAGAAATCCTAGTAAGGAAATATTCTCGGAATTGGACGAAATTAAAGCCCAGGGGCCTATTTTCTCACGAAGCTTCCAGAAGTCCGAAGGAGAGACGAAGAGGGGCCACGGAGGGGCCACACCATAGGGCGGCGCGGCCCCCCCTTGGCCGCGCGGCCCTGTGGTGTGGGGCCCCCGTGCCGCCTCTTGACCTGCCCTTCCGCCTATAAAAAGTCTCCGTGACGAAACCCCCAGTACCGAGAGCCACGATACGGAAAACCTTCCAGAGACGCCGTCGCCGCCGATCCCATCTCGGGGGATCCAAGAGATCGCCTCCGGCACCCTGCCGGAGAGGGGAATCATCTCCCGGAGGACTCTACACCGCCATGGTCGCCTCCGGAGTGATGAGTGAGTAGTTCACCCCTGGACTATGGGTCCATAGCAGTAGCTAGATGGTTGTCTTCTCCTCATTGTGCTTCATTGTTGGATCTTGTGAGCTGCCTAACATGATCAAGATCATCTATCCGTAATTCTATATGTTGTGTTTGTCGGGATCC
>NC_061511.1:74790290-74835635 GCF_022539505.1 Lolium rigidum | reverse complement strand
TTCCCCGTCCGGCGGCGTCTTTGGAACGAGAGACTCCTGTCCCCCAGATCTTGGCCTCACGATGGCGGTGGCTCTGGAAGGTTTTCTCTGGTTTCGTCGAACGTGATAGGGTTTTCGCGACGGAGACCTTAAGTAGGCGGAAGGGCAGCCTCGGAGGGGTCCTGGTGGGCCCACACACTAGGGGGGCGTGGCCCCCCCTCTGGCCGCGCCAGGGTGTTGTGTGGGTGTAACATCCCAAAAATTACAAAACAAAGGAAATGAATTTCCATAATTTTTCCAAATTTGGAACCAACAAAAACTTTTCTTAAATTAAGTTTGATACATAGTGATCTTGCTTAATTATTGTTTTAGTACCATGATTGCTTGTTATTAGTATTTGAAATGATCTTAAACCCTAAACCTCACCCCTCTTTTCACCACCCAAGTTAAAATAAAATAAAAGGGAATTAAATAAGAAAAAGGGCCTATGTGCCTATGGCTATTTTGGTAAAACTTTTACCTAGGCTTTTCTACCTGGATTAGATATTTTGAAAACCTTAATCAACCCTACCTAGTGCTCAACCACTCAAATCCAAGTTGAAAACCAAGTCAATTAAAAAGAAAATAAAAATGCCATAGAGGCATATGAGAGTAAATAGCAAATTTGTGAATTTAAGAATCTTGACCCTATGACATGTTGTGAATGGTTGGATCACTCCTATATACCATTTCAACACTCAACAACCTCATTTGGGTCAAGCCAAGTCAAATTAAAATTCAAATGCAACCTATGCATAGAGGCATCTGTGACACATAGCCTTTTCACCAAACCTTGACCTATGACTTCAAACCTTGACCAAATGGTGTGAAACCATCTCTAAACCTAATATAACGCTAAATTGACCCTAACCCATGCCTAAGTAAAGCAAGATAAATAAAAGAGGAAAATAAGAAAATTTGGAATATCACATACATGTGTTTATGGCCATTTTTGCAAATCTTTGAACTAGACCTTTTGGAATGGTTGCAATGGTTTGGAAATGTTCCTAAACTAATAAGAATCACATCTGAGTCAAGAAAAGTCAAATCAATGGGAAAGAAATAAAATGGAGAGAAAATTCCATATTTCACTCACATACACTTTGGCCCATTTTGCAAATCTTCATATGAGGCCACCATTGCTTTCCCTATGGTTTCTAAAACTCATATATAATAAAAACAAACACAAATGCATAAAAGAAACCAGATTCAAAGCAAAGGAAAATTCAAATTTCAAACACATATGATAATGGTCATATGTCACCCTTTTATTTTCTTCCTTACTTTGCACCTCTTTATCTCTCAAATCCTAAACTAAACTTGGTCAACCAATGCCAGGTCATCCAAGACCATGTCAAAGTCTACAACTTTCATGTTGACCACCATGGCTAAAGTTGACTAGGTTGACCAGAATATTTGTGCAAAGATGTAACCCGAGAGAGAAAATAAGATCACCTCACTTTTGAAAATCTGCAATTCTTTTCCAAATTGAACCCCACCACCACCAAACTAACCTATAATTAATATGTTTGAGATGTACCCAAAAAGATTTCCAAAATCATCAAAAAAGTTCTTGCGGCCATATGATCGAACACCTTGCGAGGCATTATTCCGAGTTTAGTGTTACAGCCTATTACACGATGGTTTCTTGCCTAAACCCCTTTCTTTGCGTGATCATTAGCTCCCTCCATGCTCCCTGCATCTAGCTCAGTACTTTCCTTGGTCGTTTAAAGCAGAAAAATGAGGAGAGAAGCTCCATGCCATGCACACCCGGCCACCTTTGGCATCCCTCTCTCTGGCCTCCTTCTCAACTTTTCTCCTTGTCCTGGAGCATCTTGGAAGCCCAAGCCCTGTGCAGTTCCCAGGCTGACAGTCTGTCTTCACTGGGAGGCCAAGCTCATGGGGAGAGGTGCCTATACTAGGATATGTAAGTGAAAGGTTATGGTTGATGATCCGCGTACTGAGTTACGGTTATTTAGGGTTACCCCGACGGATGTAATCAAAAGTTGTGGCACAAGTGTACAACCTCTGCGCAGTGTAAACCTATTCGAATAGCCGCGTCCACGGTTAAGGACGGTTGGAAAGGCCATACTTGTTCCGTCATCGGACCATTTTCGAAAATGTGACATATGACTTGTGTTTGGATTTTTGAAAGGTGAACGGTGAATTTGGCTTGAATCACAACAGAGTTGTGGGAATGACACTAATGTTTCCACTTGAATTAGTTAGTAGATGAGGAGGCTTTTACTAAATGTTTGTGAACTAAAATTGGCTTTATGCAAATAAACTTAGAGCTTAGCACCCCTTACTAAAATTGATAAGTACTTACCTTAGTATTAGTTTGCGAGTACTTTAAAAGTACTCATGGCTTTGTCCCTGGCTATTCAAATGGCCAGACTTTGAAGGAGAACAGCAGTACGAGGAAGATGGACAGCAGGACGTCTACGACAACTAGGACTACTCCTGACGTCAAGCATTGGCCTGTGGATTAGATAGCCACTACTACTTCGCTTCCGCTATTTGTGATGTTACTACTATTGTAATATTGGATCATGTGATCTACTCTTGTAAGACGATTATGTGTTGTAATAAATGATGACTCTATGATATTCAACTATTATGTCTCGCAACAACAATATTCCTGGGATTGCGATGTACGGCATAATAGGCATCTGGACTTAAAAATCCGGGTGTTGACAAGTTGGTATCAGAGCCATTGTTTGACCTTAGGAGACCCTAGTTAGAATGGACGTTCGAAAAAAAAAACCTAAGTTCAAAAACAAATGAAGTGAATATTTTTGAAAAACTTAGCCACTTTCGTCTCTTTGAGATCTTGTTGAAAATCAGAAGTCATGCTCTTCCTTATAAACCTACATAAAATTTTGACACACTTGTTCACTCTCTAACTTACTCATCCAATTCCCTTTCAGATGGAGCCAACCAACGTCAAGTTTTACCAGCTTGGGAATGGCGGAGACTTGATCTTCGAGAGGGACCTTGATGCCCTGTCGGACTTTCTTGGACGCCCCACCCCGAGTTCCACGGAGTTGAGGTCAACGACCAGCAAGGCGGGGAGCTTCGGTGGGTGATCACCGCTGATCCGAGAGGCAAGATGGAGCCTCCTACTTCGAGAGGATCCTCTTCTCTTTCGGGGAAAGCAACCGGCCGGACGGACCGGCACGTGCTCTTCGAGAAGCACTTGCCCGTCTATGCGAGCGGAATGAGGCCGCCATCCGGGGAGAGCGCTTTGCGCATCTCACAAGGCGTGACTCCGATGGAGAACCCATGGGCCTGCCGTTCCACCCCGAGCTGAGGCACCATGTGGATCACCTGGACTTCATCGTCGTTCCGGCACCTGCAGGAGCTGGACAACTCGCGTGCCTACGCCAACCAGACCCACATGGCATTGGCTCATCATGCCGATGCTATCAAGATGCTCGCCAAGGACCGCAAGTCACTCCGTCTGCAGCGTGCCAAGAAGGATGCTACCATTGAGCGCCTTCGCGCTCGGATAGCATCCTTGGAGGCCACTGTCAAGGCTCAAGAAGATCAGCTGAATGGGATGGATGAAGACGGTGAAGACATTCGGGGAGGAGAAGCCTTCCCGAGTGATGACGAGGACTTCGAGGAGGATGAGTTCACCGATGAGGAGGACTATGAGTTTCGGAGGCCGGAGAGGATGGAATCATCCCGATCGATGTGGATGATGAGGATGAGTAGTTGCACCGGCTCACATGTGTAGGTGTGGGTTTGTATCGGGATCCCCTTGTATCGTAGAGCGGTGAATGGTTCTTAAAACCAACGGTGTGTTAGCTTTGTAATGTGTGATGTTTGGTATAAATGAAAAAAGTGTTGTTGGTTGTACCCCTCAACACTACTCAAGTTTTGAAACTTTTCAAGTTTATCTCAAACAAACCATAGAAATTCCCCGCTTATCTTATGATCCACCTCATTGTTCAGATGGCCCCTCCTACCCGCAACAACCCCCGTGCCCAAGCCAACCGGATGCACATTGAGCACGCCAAGATGATCGACACCATCAACATCCTTGCAATGGAGCGCAAGGCACTTCGCCATCAGCACGCCAAGAAGGACTACCTCATTGCTCGCCTCCGTGTCGAATAGCATCACCTGGAGCAGCTCATCCCAATACCCAACCATGCCCCTGCGAGGCAAGTCCACTCGTGACTTGCTATGAATGTGGTGTTACGGGTCATTACTCTAGAAAGTGCCCGATGAAAGCCGCCAACAATGCCCCAAGGACTGGAAGCAATGCTGTACCCATTGCCCAAAAGGACAAGTCAATGGTAACCTCGTTATGAATGTGGAACTGTGGGTCATTACTCCAATGAATGCCCCAAGAAGCTTGCTAGGACTGCCTTCAATACCGCTGCAATCGCCCGACAGCAGCGCTGTGCCACAACTGGAAGGAAGTTTGCCCCAAACTACCCAAACAACCGCAACGGTCGTTACTACCGCTTGAATGCCACTGAAGCTCAGGAAGCACCTCAGACCATGCCAAGTATGTCTTCCTGTTAATCCAATTACTCAATCTCTCTTAGGAACCTAACTTTTCTTAAAATCTCGGGACGAGATTTGTTTAAGGGGGAAGGGTTTGTAACATCCCAAAAATTACAAAACAAAGGAAATGAATTTCCATAATTTTTCCAAATTTTGGAACCAACAAAAACTTTTCTTAAATTAAGTTTGATACATAGTGATCTTGCTTAATTATTGTTTTAGTACCATGATTGCTTGTTATTAGTATTTGAAATGATCTTAAACCCTAAACCTCACCCCTCTTTTCACCACCCAAGTTAAAATAAAATAAAAGGGAATTAAATAAGAAAAAGGGCCTATGTGCCTATGGCTATTTTGGTAAAACTTTTACCTAGGCTTTTCTACCTGGATTAGATATTTTGAAAACCTTAATCAACCCTACCTAGTGCTCAACCACTCAAATCCAAGTTGAAAACCAAGTCAATTAAAAAGAAAATAAAAATGCCATAGAGGCATATGAGAGTAAATAGCAAATTTGTGAATTTAAGAATCTTGACCCTATGACATGTTGTGAATGGTTGGATCACTCCTATATACCATTTCAACACTCAACAACCTCATTTGGGTCAAGCCAAGTCAAATTAAAATTCAAATGCAACCTATGCATAGAGGCATCTGTGACACATAGCCTTTTCACCAAACCTTGACCTATGACTTCAAACCTTGACCAAATGGTGTGAAACCATCTCTAAACCTAATATAACGCTAAATTGACCCTAACCCATGCCTAAGTAAAGCAAGATAAATAAAAGAGGAAAATAAGAAAATTTGGAATATCACATACATGTGTTTATGGCCATTTTTGCAAATCTTTGAACTAGACCTTTTGGAATGGTTGCAATGGTTTGGAAATGTTCCTAAACTAATAAGAATCACATCTGAGTCAAGAAAAGTCAAATCAATGGGAAAGAAATAAAATGGAGAGAAAATTCCATATTTCACTCACATACACTTTGGCCCATTTTGCAAATCTTCATATGAGGCCACCATTGCTTTCCCTATGGTTTCTAAAACTCATATATAATAAAAACAAACACAAATGCATAAAAGAAACCAGATTCAAAGCAAAGGAAAATTCAAATTTCAAACACATATGATAATGGTCATATGTCACCCTTTTATTTTCTTCCTTACTTTGCACCTCTTTATCTCTCAAATCCTAAACTAAACTTGGTCAACCAATGCCAGGTCATCCAAGACCATGTCAAAGTCTACAACTTTCATGTTGACCACCATGGCTAAAGTTGACTAGGTTGACCAGAATATTTGTGCAAAGATGTAACCCGAGAGAGAAAATAAGATCACCTCACTTTTGAAAATCTGCAATTCTTTTCCAAATTGAACCCCACCACCACCAAACTAACCTATAATTAATATGTTTGAGATGTACCCAAAAAGATTTCCAAAAATCATCAAAAAAGTTCTTGCGGCCATATGATCGAACACCTTGCAGGCATTATTCCGAGTTTAGTGTTACGACCTATTACACGATGGTTTCTTGCCTAAACCCCTTTCTTTGCGTGATCATTAGCTCCCTCCATGCTCCCCGCATCTAGCTCAGTACTTTCCTTGGTCGTTTAAAGCAGAAAAATGAGGAGAGAAGCTCCATGCCATGCACACCCGGCCACCTTTGGCATCCCTCTCTCTGGCCTCCTTCTCAACTTTTCTCCTTGTCCTGGAGCATCTTGGAAGCACAAGGATCACGCCAGTACCTTTCACTCGAATGCCAACGCACGGCATTGGCCAGAACGCACGCGTCCAAAACCATGCCAGAGCATGCCAGCCAACGCGGTGAGCGCGCTCTGGACGCGCCAGTACGTCGCGCACTCGAACACCGTCGTCCTCCCCCTGCATCCCTATGCCTGGAACTAGCACCGCCTCCATGCCCTCTACCACCTAGACACACTCGAGCGACTGCGGCTGCCTCGTCACCGTCGTCCTCGCCGGCGAAGTACCGCGGGTACTGCAATGATCACCGCACGCGCCCGAGCGATCCCGTCGTCCTCTCGCTGCGCCCGCTGCACCTAGAGCATCGCCAGGACAACGCCTACAAGATGCCGTCCTTCGCTTGCCCCTTCGAGCACCCCAAGCACCGTGCCATGGCCGCTCCTCCACAGCACCCACGACACCCTCGCCCTCCTATAAAAGGAGCACCTCCTCGACCCAATCGTTCACACCAATCTGCTCCCCTCTCACCACTGAGTCTTCCAGCACCACTAGCTCATCCAATTAGCGCCGTAGTCGCCCCAATTTGAAGATCGGAGTCGCCGGAGCCCGCAGATCGCCGTCGCCGATTCACGCCGCCCCGAGCCTCGCCGACGGTACCAGTCGCTTCCTCGCCCACGCCAACGTCGACCAGCACCCAGCAGAACCCCGCGGGAACCTCGGTACGCCCTCCGACCCCCTAGTCACGCCGTGAGTTCGTCGGAATCCCGCCGGAGACGACGGCCTCTGTGAGCCGTGGATCTCCTCTCTAATCCAACGGTCCATCTCGCGCGTAATGTTTCGCGTGGCTAAGCGCCACTGACGGGTGGCCCCCACCCCGTCAGGCAGCCCACGCGCACCAGATGCGTGTTGGGCCGCGCAGTGTTCGTTTATTTCGTTTCGGCCCGTTAGGTTTTCCCGCGTGGCCCAATAATTCAAATATGATTTAATCCATTTAGTTCAAATCCAATACTGCTGCCAAGTTCAAAATTGAATAGTTTGAAATCTAATTCACCAAATTGAACAAATTTTATATATTCAGAAAGCTAATGAAATTATCTACACAACGCCACTGGCCTCGTGTCCAAATTCGTAATTAAATTCAAATGATAAAAATAACAAGGCAGGGCCTTTTCTAACTTCAAATAAATATTAAAAATTATCTATAAATGATTTTGAGTTGATTCCAACTCTAATAAATCACATTTGACATAATCTAATTGTTTATGTAAAAATATAGCATAGTTATTTTGCATGATCATGGACTAGATCCAAATAATGACTATGGAGCCATTTCTAGTCCATTTAACACATACACATAAACTTATTTAAATAGTATGGGAGCTTCTCTCTCATTTAAATTGTGATCCTAAGTAATTCAAATAGAGGTACTGACCTTGGTCTAATAAGTCTCATGCTTGGTTACTTAGAGACATTAAACCATTTCCATGCTAGTATTAAAATGCATGAGGTATAGCACCTCATTTAAATTTCCACTCTCAAATAATAAATATGAGTGTTGACCTTGGTCAACCTATACTCATATCTTATTATTAGTTGAAGAGATTAAATCCTAATAAGATTCAATGAGAGGAAATTATTTCCTCCAAAGCATTAAAGAGCTACACTAATAAATAATTATAATGAGAGGAAATTATTTTTCTTTAAAATAGAACAAAGTAAATCACCATGCTAATAAGATGTGATGCTACCATAGGCTTGTGTGAATCTTTGGTGTGTTTAGTCTAGCATGCAAGTTTGGGTGGTGATTGTATCCTCGTATTCGTTTATAGACGCTAGTACAGAAGGCTACGAGGGGGACGACGAGAACATCTACGGAGAAGAAGGAGGAACATTTTGATCCATACACCAACCAAGGTAAGATAATATTCTTGCAAGCCATTACCAATGCAAGCTAACACTCTTGCAAGTCCCAAGTGCAAAGCTCTACCAGAGCAAGGCGCCATCACCATTTATTTTTATGTTCAATAAACCTATCCCATGTTTTTACCTTGCAATTATTTTGCTTATTGTACTTCAAAGCTTATTTTTGATTTATGATTCACTTGGGCTAGACTAGAACAAGAGCATCAAATTTAGCCTAAAGCAAACAAAGCTAGATAGCACCCCCTTATGACTAGTTGCTATTGCTAAAGAAATAAAACTCGACTACTCTAGATGGGAACACGTGAAATGAAATAACTTTGAAAGATTTTGAAGGTGAATGTGACATGAATGCTTTGGTGAATTTTGATGAAAACTGATGGTTGGGTTCGGATACGATACCATTCCAATTTACAAGTACCCCCACAATACCTGATTATGGGTAGGGCTTAACTGGAAGTTTATGTGTCTTAGTATGGGTTCCCTCTAAACAAGCGTCATCGGGGTTATGCCAAAAGCTGCCTCCACAACACAAAAGAAACGATGTTAAAGATGAGGTGAATATCCGGCCCAAGCCCTGTGCAGTTCCCAGGCTGACAGTCTGTCTTCACTGGGAGGCCAAGCTCATGGGGAGAGGTGCCTATACTAGGATATGTAAGTGAAAGGTTATGGTTGATGATCCGCGTACTGAGTTACGGTTATTTAGGGTTACCCCTGACGGATGTAATCAAAAGTTGTGGCACAAGTGTACAACCTCTGCAGAGTGTAAACCTATTCGAATAGCCGCGTCCACGGTTAAGGACGGTTGGAAAGGCCATACTGTTCCGTCATCAGACCATTTTCGAAAATGTGACATATGACTTGTGTTTGGATTTTTGAAAGGTGAACGGTGAATTTGGCTTGAATCACAACAGAGTTGTGGGAATGACACTAATGTTTCCACTTGAATTAGTTAGTAGATGAGGAGGCTTTTACTAAATGTTTGTGAACTAAAATTGGCTTTATGCAAATAAACTTAGAGCTTAGCACCCCTTACTAAAATTGATAAGTACTTACCTTAGTATTAGTTTGCGAGTACTTTAAAAGTACTCATGGCTTTGTCCCCGGCTATTCAAATGGCCAGACTTTGAAGGAGAACGAGCAAGTACGAGGAAGATGGACAGCAGGACGTCTACGACAACTAGGACTACTCCTGACGTCAAGCGTTGGCCTGTGGATTAGATAGCCACTACTACTTCGCTTCCGCTATTTGTGATGTTACTACTATTGTAATATTGGATCATGTGATCTACTCTTGTAAGACGATTATGTGTTGTAATAAATGATGACTCTATGATATTCAACTATTATGTCTCGCAACAACAATATTCCTGGGATTGCGATGTACGGCATAATAGGCATCTGGACTTAAAAATCCGGGTGTTGACAAGTTGGTATCAGAGCCATTGTTTGACCTTAGGAGACCCTAGGTAGAATGGACGTTCTGAAAAAAAAAAACCTAAGTTCAAAAACAAATGAAGTGAATATTTTTGAAAAACTTAGCCACTTTCGTCTCTTTGAGATCTTGTTGAAAATCAGAAGTCATGCTCTTCCTTATAAACCTACATAAAATTTTGACACACTTGTTCACTCTCTAACTTACTCATCCAATTCCCTTTCAGATGGAGCCAACCAACGTCAAGTTTTACCAGCTTGGGAATGGCGGAGACTTGATCTTCGAGAGGGACCTTGATGCCCTGTCGGACTTTCTTGGACGCCCCCACCCCGAGTTCCACGGAGTTGAGGTCAACGACCAGCAAGGCGGGGAGCTTCAGTGGGTGATCACCGCTGATCTGAGAGGCAAGATGGAGCCTCCTACTTCTGAGAGGATCCTCTTCTCTTTCAGGGAAAGCAACTGGCTGGACGGACTGGCACGTGCTCTTCAGGAAGCACTTGCCCGTCTATGCGGGCAGAATGAGGCCGCCATCCAGGGAGAGCGCTTTGCGCATCTCACAAGGCGTGACTCCGATGGAGAACCCATGGGCCTGCCGTTCCACCCTGAGCTGAGGCACCATGTGGATCACCTGGACTTCATGCTGTTCCAGACCCAGAAGGAGCTGGACAACTCGCGTGCCTACGCCAACCAGACCCACATGGCATTGGCTCATCATGCCGATGCTATCAAGCTGCTCGCCAAGGACCGCAAGTCACTCCGTCTGCAGCGTGCCAAGAAGGATGCTACCATTGAGCGCCTTCGCGCTCGGATAGCATCCTTGGAGGCCACTGTCAAGGCTCAAGAAGATCAGCTGAATGGGATGGATGAAGACGGTGAAGACATTCAGGGAGGAGAAGCCTTCCTGAGTGATGACGAGGACTTCGAGGAGGATGAGTTCACCGATGAGGAGGACTATGAGTTTCGGAGGCCGGAGAGGATGGAATCATCCCGATCGATGTGGATGATGAGGATGAGTAGTTGCACCAGTTCACATGTGTAGGTGTGGGTTTGTATCAGGATCCCCTTGTATCGTAGAGCGGTGAATGGTTCTTAAAACCAACGGTGTGTTAGCTTTGTAATGTGTGATGTTTGGTATAAATGAAAAAAGTGTTGTTGGTTGTACCCCCTCAACACTACTCAAGTTTTGAAACTTTTCAAGTTTATCTCAAACAAACCATAGAAATTCCCCGCTTATCTTATGATCCACCTCATTGTTCAGATGGCCCCTCCTACCCGCAACAACCCCCGTGCCCAAGCCAACCAGATGCACATTGAGCACGCCAAGATGACTGACACCATCAACATCCTTGCAATGGAGCGCAAGGCACTTCGCCATCAGCACGCCAAGAAGGACTACCTCATTGCTCGCCTCCGTGTCAGAATAGCATCACTGGAGCAGCTCATCCCAATACCCAACCATGCCCCCAGAGGCAAGTCCACTGTGACTTGCTATGAATGTGGTGTTACGGGTCATTACTCTAGAAAGTGCCCGATGAAAGCCGCCAACAATGCCCCAAGGACTGGAAGCAATGCTGTACCCATTGCCCAAAAGGACAAGTCAATGGTAACCTGTTATGAATGTGGAACTGTGGGTCATTACTCCAATGAATGCCCCAAGAAGCTTGCTAGGACTGCCTTCAATACCGCTGCAATCGCCCAACAGCATAGCCAGTGCCACAACCGGAAGGAAGTTTGCCCCAAACTACC
Source organism: Lolium rigidum (assembly GCF_022539505.1). NCBI lineage: Eukaryota > Viridiplantae > Streptophyta > Magnoliopsida > Poales > Poaceae > Lolium > Lolium rigidum. The sequence continues at coordinate 74,824,288 of NC_061511.1, read as the reverse complement.
CAAACAACCGCAACGGTCGTTACTACCGCTTGAATGCCACTCGAAGCTCGTGAAGCACCTCGACCATGCCAAGTATGTCTTCCTCGTTAATCCAATTACTCAATCTCTCTTAGGAACCTAACTTTTCTTAAAATCTCGGGACGAGATTTGTTTAAGGGGGAAGGGTTTGTAACATCCCAAAAATTACAAAACAAAGGAAATGAATTTCCATAATTTTTCCAAATTTTGGAACCAACAAAAACTTTTCTTAAATTAAGTTTGATACATAGTGATCTTGCTTAATTATTGTTTTAGTACCATGATTGCTTGTTATTAGTATTTGAAATGATCTTAAACCCTAAACCTCACCCCTCTTTTCACCACCCAAGTTAAAATAAAATAAAAGGGAATTAAATAAGAAAAAGGGCCTATGTGCCTATGGCTATTTTGGTAAAACTTTTACCTAGGCTTTTCTACCCGGATTAGATATTTTGAAAACCTTAATCAACCCTACCTAGTGCTCAACCACTCAAATCCAAGTTGAAAACCAAGTCAATTAAAAAGAAAATAAAAATGCCATAGAGGCATATGAGAGTAAATAGCAAATTTGTGAATTTAAGAATCTTGACCCTATGACATGTTGTGAATGGTTGGATCACTCCTATATACCATTTCAACACTCAACAACCTCATTTGGGTCAAGCCAAGTCAAATTAAAATTCAAATGCAACCTATGCATAGAGGCATCTGTGACACATAGCCTTTTCACCAAACCTTGACCTATGACTTCAAACCTTGACCAAATGGTGTGAAACCATCTCTAAACCTAATATAACGCTAAATTGACCCTAACCCATGCCTAAGTAAAGCAAGATAAATAAAAGAGGAAAATAAGAAAATTTGGAATATCACATACATGTGTTTATGGCCATTTTTGCAAATCTTTGAACTAGACCTTTTGGAATGGTTGCAATGGTTTGGAAATGTTCCTAAACTAATAAGAATCACATCCGAGTCAAGAAAAGTCAAATCAATGGGAAAGAAATAAAATGGAGAGAAAATTCCATATTTCACTCACATACACTTTGGCCCATTTTGCAAATCTTCATATGAGGCCACCATTGCTTTCCCTATGGTTTCTAAAACTCATATATAATAAAAACAAACACAAATGCATAAAAGAAACCAGATTCAAAGCAAAGGAAAATTCAAATTTCAAACACATATGATAATGGTCATATGTCACCCTTTTATTTTCTTCCTTACTTTGCACCTCTTTATCTCTCAAATCCTAAACTAAACTTGGTCAACCAATGCCAGGTCATCCAAGACCATGTCAAAGTCTACAACTTTCATGTTGACCACCATGGCTAAAGTTGACTAGGTTGACCAGAATATTTGTGCAAAGATGTAACCCGAGAGAGAAAATAAGATCACCTCACTTTTGAAAATCTGCAATTCTTTTCCAAATTGAACCCCACCACCACCAAACTAACCTATAATTAATATGTTTGAGATGTACCCAAAAAGATTTCCAAAAATCATCAAAAAAGTTCTTGCGGCCATATGATCGAACACCTTGCAGGCATTATTCCAGTTTAGTGTTACAGCCTATTACACGATGGTTTCTTGCCTAAACCCCTTTCTTTGCGTGATCATTAGCTCCCTCCATGCTCCCTGCATCTAGCTCAGTACTTTCCTTGGTCGTTTAAAGCAGAAAAATGAGGAGAGAAGCTCCATGCCATGCACACCCGGCCACCTTTGGCATCCCTCTCTCTGGCCTCCTTCTCAACTTTTCTCCTTGTCCTGGAGCATCTTGGAAGCACAAGGATCACGCTAGTACCTTTCACTCAAACGCCAACGCACGGCATTGGCCAGAACGCATGCGTCCAAAACCATGCCAGAGCATGCCAGCCAACGCGGTGAGCGCGCTCTGGACGCGCCAGTACGTCGCGCACTCGAACACCGTCGTCCTCCCCCTGCATCCCTATGCCTGGAACTAGCACCGCCTCCATGCCCTCTACCACCTAGACACACTCGAGCGACTGCGGCTGCCTCGTCACCGTCGTCCTCGCCGGCGAAGTACCGCGGGTACTGCAATGATCACCGCACGCGCCCGAGCGATCCCGTCGTCCTCTCGCTGCGCCCGCTGCACCTAGAGCATCGCCGGGACAACGCCTACAAGATGCCGTCCTTCGCTTGCCCCTTCGAGCACCCCAAGCACCGTGCCATGGCCGCTCCTCCACAGCACCCACGACACCCTCGCCCTCCTATAAAAGGAGCACCTCCTCGACCCAATCGTTCACACCAATCGCTCCCCTCTCACCACTGAGTCTTCCAGCACCACTAGCTCATCCAATTAGCGCCGTAGTCGCCCCAATTTGAAGATCGGAGTCGCCGGAGCCCGCAGATTGCCGTCGCCGATTCACGCCGCCCCGAGCCTCGCCGACGGTACCAGTCGCTTCCTCGCCCACGCCAACGTCGACCAGCACCCAGCAGAACCCCGCGGGAACCTCGGTACGCCCTCCGACCCCCTAGTCACGCCGTGAGCTTGTCGGAATCCCGCCGGAGACGACGGCCTCTGTGAGCCGTGGATCTCCTCTCTAATCCAACGGTCCATCTCGCGCGTAACGTTTCGCGTGGCTAAGCGCCACTGACGGGTGGCCCCCACCCCGTCAGGTAGCCCACGCGCACCAGATGCGTGTTGGGCCGCGCAGTGTTCGTTTATTTCGTTTCGGCCCGTTAGGTTTTCCCGCGTGGCCCAATAATTCAAATATGATTTAATCCATTTAGTTCAAATCCAATACTGCTGCCAAGTTCAAAATTGAATAGTTTGAAATCTACTTCACCAAATTGAACAAATTTTATATATTCAGAAAGCTAATGAAATTATCTACACAACGCCACTGGCCTCGTGTCCAAATTCGTAATTAAATTCAAATGATAAAAATAACAAGGCAGGGCCCTTTCTAACTTCAAATAAATATTAAAAATTATCTATAAATGATTTTGAGTTGATTCCAACTCTAATAAATCACATTTGACATAATCTAATTGTTTATGTAAAAAATATAGCATAGTTATTTTGCATGATCATGGACTAGATCCAAATAATGACTATGGAGCCATTTCTAGTCCATTTACCACATACACATAAACTTATTTAAATAGTATGGGAGCTTCTCTCTCATTTAAATTGTGATCCTAAGTAATTCAAATAGAGGTACTGACCTTGGTCTAATAAGTCTCATGCTTGGTTACTTAGAGACATTAAACCATTTCCATGCTAGTATTAAAATGCATGAGGTATAGCACCTCATTTAAATTTCCACTCTCAAATAATAAATATGAGTGTTGACCTTGGTCAACCTATACTCATATCTTATTATTAGTTGAAGAGATTAAATCCTAATAAGATTCAATGAGAGGAAATTATTTCCTCCAAAGCATTAAAGAGCTACACTAATAAATAATTATAATGAGAGGAAATTATTTTTCTTTAAAATAGAACAAAGTAAATCACCATGCTAATAAGATGTGATGCTACCATAGGCTTGTGTGAATCTTTGGTGTGTTTAGTCTAGCATGCAAGTTTGGGTGGTGATTGTATCCTCGTATTCGTTTATAGACGCTAGTACCGAAGGCTACGAGGGGGACGACGAGAACATCTACGGAGAAGAAGGAGGAACATTTTGATCCATACACCAACCAAGGCAAGCTAATATTCTTGCAAGCCATTACCAATGCAAGCTAACACTCTTGCAAGTCCCAAGTGCAAAGCTCTACCAGAGCAAGGCACCATCACCATTTATTTTTATGTTCAATAAACCTATCCCATGTTTTTACCTTGCAATTATTTTGCTTATTGTACTTCAAAGCTTATTTTTGATTTATGATTCACTTGGGCTAGACTAGAACAAGAGCATCAAATTTAGCCTAAAGCAAACAAAGCTAGATAGCACCCCCTTATGACTAGTTGCTATTGCTAAAGAAATAAAACTGACTACTCTAGATGGGAACACGTGAAATGAAATAACTTTGAAAGATTTTGAAGGTGAATGTGACATGAATGCTTTGGTGAATTTTGATGAAAACTGATGGTTGGGTTCGGATGCGATACCATTCCAATTTACAAGTACCCCCACAATACCTGATTATGGGTAGGGCTTAACTGGAAGTTTATGTGTCTTAGTATGGGTTCCCTCTAAACAAGCGTCATCGGGGTTATGCCAAAAGCTGCCTCCACAACACAAAAGAAATGACGTTAAAGATGAGGTGAATATCCGGCCCAAGCCCTGTGCAGTTCCCAGGCTGACAGTTTGTCTTCACTGGGAGGCCAAGCTCATGGGGAGAGGTGCCTATACTAGGATATGTAAGTGAAAGGTTATGGTTGATGATCCGCGTATCGAGTTACGATTATTCAGGGTTACCCCTGACGGATGTAATCAAAAGTTGTGGCACAAGTGTACAACCTCTGCAGAGTGTAAACCTATTCGAATAGCCGCGTCCACGGTTAAGGACGGTTGGAAAGGCCATACTGTTCCGTCATCAGACCATTTTCGAAAATGTGACATATGACCTGTGTTTGGATTTTTGAAAGGTGAACGGTGAATTTGGCTTGAATCACAACAGAGTTGTGGGAATGACACTAATGTTCCCACTTGAATTAGTTAGCAGATGAGGAGGCTTTTACTAAATGTTTGTGAAGTAAAATTGGCTTTATGCAAATAAACTTAGAGCTTAGCACCCCTTACTAAAATTGATAAGTACTTACCTTAGTATTAGTTTGCGAGTACTTTAAAAGTACTCATGGCTTTGTCCCCGGCTATTCAAATGGCCAGACTTTGAAGGAGAACAAGCAAGACTGAGGAAGATGGACAGCAGGACGTCTACGACAACTAGGACTACTCCTGACGTCAAGCGTTGGCCTGTGGATTAGATAGCCACTACTACTTCGCTTCCGCTATTTGTGATGTTCGTTGATCGATAGATCAACTACTATTGTAATATTGGATCATGTGATCTATTCTTGTAAGACGATTATGTGTTGTAATAAATGATGACTCTATGATATTCAACTATTATGTCTCACAACAACAATATTCCTGGGATTGCGATGTACGGCATAATAGGCATCTGGACTTAAAAATCCGGGTGTTGACAGTGGGGTCCCCAGGGCTCCCCTCTGGCGGCTCTCGGGTGTTCTGGAAGCTTCGTCCAATTATAAGACTCTGGGCGTTGATTTCGTCCAATTCCGAGAATATTTCCTTACTAGGATTTCTGAATACAAAAACAGCAGAAAACAGCAACTGGCCCTTCGGCATCTCGTCAATAGGTTAGTTCCGGAAAACGCATAATAATGACATAAAGTATGCATAAAACATGTAGATATCATCAATAATGTGGCATGGAACATAAGAAATTATCGATACGTCGGAGACGTATCACGCCTCAACTTGGACTACAAGGAAAGAAGACTCCAATATGAATCCTACTAGGACTCTTGTAAACCCTAACTTGGCTGATATATAAAGCCAGGCAGGGGCACCCCTTAGGCCACGCATAATCAGTAACATAATTTTAGAGGCAACACGCCTAGACACCGCAACCCGCGGATTAGAACTAGACTAGATCCAACAACTCCGCCTATGGCGGCCCCCTGTATACATATATTCATATAGTGGATTGCTAGCAGGACGTAGCGACCCTCCACCGCGGGGGCGTGAACCTGGGTACGTCGTGTACCGCCTCGCTCCCGGAACTTCCGTCGTCGCCTTTCTCTAAAAACCCAAGCCCCTCATGGTGGGCATTGCCGAGGAACCGCCTCGTCAATTGGCGCCGTCTGTGGGAATCGCGGCGACTGGATTTTGTCATCCGGGCGGGATCCATCAAGTTCCTCATGAACAACATCTAGATCGCATCTGGTTTACTCGCTTTTGATCAACTTCGTCAAGGAATTAATGGCAGCCGAGAAATCGCCGGACTCGGCGTGCCCGACCACGCGTGCGCGCTGCCGTGCGGCGTGAAATCCCATGCTCTTCGGAATACACGTGAAGGCCAGCAAGCCCAGTTTCTCTCGTAACCGACCAAAAAAAAATAGATGTATTTCAGTATGGAAGGCCGGGTCGAACAGTGCTTTGTTCACGTACGGCAGCCGCAAATCAGTCAAAAGGAGAAAGTCTGAGCAGTTTGCATGTCCCAAACAATTGGGCCTTGAAGGGACAGCGTCCAGGTCACGAGGAAAAACAAAGGAAGCTAAGGATCGACTTCTAAAGAAAAGGAGAGCAAGAGAAATCTATCTGGTTCGGACCTCATCGACAGCTAGTTCTCCACATGGATCAAGCTGACCGTGACCATCCGACCACCCATACAAATATCATCAGATTGGAACAAGTTTTAACTGCTTCACCGCGCATAGTCGCCACGCTCAGGGCTCACTCGTTGCATCACGAACTTGATATATTCGGGAGCTCGCCCGTCGACTGCCCTGCTCGGCTGACCGCGCCCGCCATCGCGTACTCTTCTTACTCGGGGGCTCGCCTGCCGCGGACCCGACATTACGGACCCGATATATTCGGATGCTCACCCGCAGCGGATCGGCTATGTCAATCGCGTCCTCCTCATCGGCCACGTCAGCTAGGCGCCGCGTGGACTATCTATGTCCGCGGAAATTATTTCGGCTGCGCCTGCCGCATGGACTATCTCTGACCGTGGAATTATTTCGGCTACGCCTGCCGCATGGACTATCTCTGTCCGCGGAATTATTTTGGCTGCGCCTGCCGCATGGACTATCTCTGGCCGCGGAATTATTTCGGCTGCGCCTGCCGCATGGACTATCTCTGTCCGCGGAATTATTTCGGCTGCGCCCGCCGCATGAATTATCTTGGATGGCGCAATTATTTCGGCTGCGCCCGCCGCATGGAGTATCTTGGATGGCGCCATTATTTCGGCTGCGCCCGCCGCATGGAGTACCTTGAAGATTCGACTGTGCTCACGGTCCCTTGAAGATTCGACTGTGCTCACGGTCCCTTGAAGATTCGACTGTGCTCACGGTCCCTTGAAGATTCGACCGTGCTCACGGTCCCTTGAAGATTCGACCGTGCTCACGGTCCCTTGAAGATTCGACCGTGCTCACGGTCCCTTGAAGATTCGACCGTGCTCACGGTCCCTTGAAGATTCGACTGTGCTCACGGTCCCTTGAAGATTCGACTGTGCTCACGGTCCCTTGAAGATTCGACTGTGCTCACGGTCCCTTGAAGATTCGACTGTGCTCACGGTCCCATGAAGACTATTACTCCCATCGGGAGCGCCGGTTCGCTGGAACCCAAGAAGATATGAAGACTATTACTCCCATCGGGAGCGCCGGTTCGCTGGAACCCAAGAAGATATGAAGACTCAAGTTTTGAAGAATTGCAGTAATTCGGGACACCCGAACTACATCGTCAGGAACCTTGTTCGTATATTTCAACGAACATCGGTGCGATGGAAAATACGCCGGAGATTGCACTCTAAAAAGCCTCTGAAACTACGAGTGCTATGATGCAAAATCCACGGGGACATTGCTCTTTTCCTTTGCTATAGATGCCTCAAAGAGTGCCGCAGATAGCAAGGATAATGAAAAAGCCTCTGAAATTACGAGTGCTATGATGCAAAATCAACGGAGACCTTGTTCTTTTCCTTTGCTATAGATGCCTCAAAGTGTGCCGCACATAGCAAGGATCATGAAACAACAAAGACCTTGCTCTTTTCCTTTGCTATAGATGCCTCAAAGAGTGCCGCAAATAGCAAGGATCATGAAGCAATGGGGACCTTGCTCTTTTCCTTTTCTATAGATACCTCAAAGAGTGCCGCAGATAGCAAGGATCATGAAACACGTACGAAAACAACCCACGTTCGATATTTTACTTATGGAAATATCAAAGAACAACGGGCTCATCGGCAGAGTTAGTGCTTCCAATATATTCGGGAGCTGCTGTCAGAACATACATCGGTTGAAAGCAAAGTTGCACATACAGCGGGTTTAGCAAGACCTGCAACACGAGCTGATCACTCAAACAATTTGCTGACCAACGAATACACATACGCTTAAACGGGCAATTAAGATTTGCTCCTTCAAAATTTGCCAACGGCATTGACACGGTAAAAGTGCATATATATGTATCTACCGAAAAACTTACAAACAATGGCATCAACGATGCTCAAGGTGCATTGAGGATTGCCCCTTGAAATATACAACAATGTGTCAACGACACCTAAAGAAAACTATAAACATCGAGTTGCTCGACTTGAGTCTACTCACGGTTGCAAGCATCAGTGCCCAGACTTGGGGGCTACTTCCATCGGGAGCGCTGGACGCGCACCCGATAAAATTATCGGCTCCTCTGGGCCATCGCCCGAATCATCGGCTCCTCTGGGCCATCATCCGAATTATCGACTCCTCTAGGCCATCATCCGAATCATCGGCTCCTCTGGGCCATCATCCAAATCATCAGCTCCTCTGGGCCATCATCTCAATCATCGTCTCCTCAGGGCCATCATTTCAATCATCGGCTCCTCTGGGATATCATCTGAATCATCAACTCCTCTATCTATGGCATCATCAGAGTCATCGGCATCAAGTTCTCAGAACTTGAAAAAGTTTACGGTGTTTGACTTAGCATTTTTTTTACACCCTGTACATAACTATTTCATATTTATCTACAGGCTCGGGGGCTACTCCCATCGGGAGCGCTTGCCGCGCACCCGATAAAAAGATATGGCAACCTCGCCAACAAAGAAGAATAAAGTTGAAGACATCGACATCAACAATCAAGATCTTCGAGTAGTACAACTTGAGTCTATGCGTGGCTGCAAGCACCCGCCCATAGACTCGGGGGCTACTCCCATCGGGAGCGCTTCGCGCACCCGATCAAAAGCAACTTCGACTCTACATCAAGCACAAGATTCAACAGATGATCAAGACATTCGGCGAAGACAACTTTAGTCACTGCCCGAAGCTTCACTTCGGCCAGACACTCGGGGGCTACTGACGTGGGCATAACCCTTCGGGTACTCGACATTGCCATACCCGGTGCAAACTATGAAGGTGGACCAGCACGTGGACTCGACAAGCTGGACCTGCACGCGCCTCAACTTGGACTACAAGGAAAGAAGACTCCAATATGAATCCTACTAGGACTCTTGTAAACCCTAGCTTGGCTGATATATAAAGCCAGGCAGGGGCACCCCTTAGGCCACGCATAATCAGTAACATAATTTTAGAGGCAACACGCCTAGACACCGCAACCCGCGGATTAGAACTAGACTAGATCCAACAACTCCGCCTATGGCGGCCCCCCGTATACATATATTCATATAGTGGATTGCTAGCAGGACGTAGCGACCCTCCACCGCGGGGGCGTGAACCTGGGTACGTCGTGTACCGCCTCGCTCCCGGAACTTCCGTCGTCGCCTTTCTCTAAAAACCCAAGCCCCTCATGGTGGGCATTGCCGAGGAACCGCCTCGTCATGCCTGGTTCGCGCTTGGGGCGAACTAGGTGCTGGTGGCCGTGTGGCGTCGATGAGTCGCGGATGACGATGCCGCTGCGCTGACGGTTGCGGGGCGGGGAAAGGGACTCCCGTTTCACCGACGCCAAGGTTGGCGCCGACCTGGAGCTCGGCGTCGCCCTCGTCGCCGATCCGGACGACGAGGAGCTGGCAGCCATGCGCCGTGGCTGCCAGCTGCCCCGGCGGCGGCTAGCCGATGCCCCTGACGGCGGGGGCATCGTCAGCACGGGGTAGTTGCCGCCCTCGATGTGTTCGAGGATGGCCTCGAGGTTCCGCCCCGGTGCGCTCCACCAGCGCCGGCGCCCAGCAGCGTTGTTGCGCGGAGGCGGAGGCGGCGGGCCGTCGTAGGAGGCGAGCTCCCGCTCCCAGCGTCGGAGGAAGAAGGAATTCCACGCCGTGTAGTTGTCGGGGTGGAACTGGGTTCGTCGGTGCTACGCGTCACGGCGAGTTTATGTAGGCGGAGCTGGCTCGGCGATTAAATGCCACGTGGATGCTACGCGTCCGCGGCGAGCTGACCGGCGGCAGCCTTTACTGCGCGCGGAAGACGATGCGTCTGCCGCTGACTGGCCGGGTCCATCTCTCGCGCGGAAGCCGAAGCGAAAGCGCGGGAGAGAATTCTCGGCGTTTCACGCGCTTCCGCTTCGTCCGGAGTCCCCGAGCGGGGATGGCGTGGGCTCGCCGGATGGATTTAGACCCAAATCCGGAGAAAAACGAGAAATCGGGGGCGCGACTGGACCGAAATTCGCCGTCCGGTTGAGAAAAACGTCGCTCGGGTGCCTCGTCGGGGAGACGAGTGGGGATGCTCTAACCATCGATACCGCAGTGAAGCAAAGCTGGAGCCTGGAGCTCCCAAAGCCTAATCCACCCACGCGTTGGGCACGTGTGGTCTTGCTGTCGCCCGGTTTGCAAAGACATATTGCACGTTCTGCACGCCTCACACGGCTTCGGTTCTGGCGTCTCCGGCTGTCGACCGAACACTACATATACGCGGCTACCTCCGTGATTCATCACTTCACTGTAGTCTAACGCCTCATCACTCTATAGGCTCTTCATCACTTCACTGACATCCTGTACTGTGAGAGAGCTTCTCGATCAGTTCTGGTCCAGCGAGAGAGATCCTCAGCTCTGCTCCTGCAAGAGAAAGACGATGGCAGCGACGACGATGAGAGGCCAGAGGATGCCGGCGGCGCCGCCGTTCCCGGCAGCAGAGAAGAAGAACAAGCTCCGGAAGCCGTACACGATCACGCGGCCGCGGGAGAGGTGGACCGACGAGGAGCACGAGCGTTTCCTCCACGCCCTCTACCTGTGAGTCGCCGTCTTCCCTGTGCTCACCTCCTATGCTCGCAATTACTCGGAGCTCTGAACTGACGAGGCCGCGTTTTTCTCTTTGGATTGCAGGTTCGGCCGCGACTGGAAGATGATCGAGGCATTCGTGTCGACGAAGACGAGCGTGCAGATCCGCAGCCACGCCCAGAAGCACTTCCTCAAGGCCCAGAAGAGCGGCCTCGGGGAGTGTCTCCCGCCGCCGCTCCACCCTCGCCGCGCCGCCCTCCTCCGCCACCAGCCGCCGGCGCTCCACCCCGACGCCGACATTCTCATGCCGACCATGGACTGGCCGTGCGCGTCGCCTGAACTTTTCGTCCCGGACCTTCAACACGACATCGACATGCTGGTGCCGAACATGGACTGGGCGTACGCGTCGCCTGAACCTTGCGTCCTGGACCTCCAACACGACGCGGAAGCCAAAGCATGGCCGGATCGCGGGAGCGTTTCCCAGGACGAAGAAACCATTGAACTCCCGTTGTCTCCCGACGACCTGCGCTTCGCCCAGGTCTACCGGTTCGTCGGCGACGTCTTCGCCGCCTCCCACGCGGCTGTCCCGGTGGAGGCGCACCTTCAGAGGCTGCAGCTGCACGGCGTGGATCCCCTCGTCCTGGACACGGTAAGCGCTTCAGCAGCTCCCACATTGCCACATTCTACCATCGCCTTGCTGGTCCTATCCTATGTGTTCGGTTTAGGTCTCATCTAACTTGTCTTCTCTCGTGCTTGATTTGAGCAGATCGTGCTGGTGCTACGGAATCTGGAAGCGAACCTTTGTGCTTAGGACTTGCCGATGGAGAGAACTGGATGTACTAGCAGTTGTGGGGCTCTAGAGTTAACATGCGGAAAACAATTTCCTAGGAAATAATAGGTTTCTAGTTTCATTGAATTGAATTGGTTCATTTTATGTAGAAAACTAATTCTTTGTGTAAAAAATGGCCATGCTCCTGTAAAAAGGAATCTGAATTGGTGTAAACCAAACCTTTTGAGAATTTTTTGCAGTGTCCGAATTGTTTGAGAAGTTACCGTTCTTACTATTCAGTTGTGTATACTCCCTCCGGCTCTAAATAGTTGTTGAAGATCTAGGTAATATGTCTTGAATTATAGAACCAACGATAATTATTTAGGACAAAAAATCTGAATAGACTGACCACCCAAAAGTACGAATCACCATTATCAAAAACATAGCTACCAAGACAAATATTGCAAGGCAATCTTAGACAAATCATGATAAAAGCCTAAAATTGATTCGGCAAAGCAAAGGCCATACCAAGAGAAATTTAATCTTCTAACATTATCATTGACATTCAGAAGGAGATCTCTTCGTCGATGGAAAGACAGAAGATTATTTATTGTAGATTATGTTATCTCCATTGAGGCATAGTCAAACAAAAAAAGTGGGCTACCAACCTAACCAAATTTATTAAAAGCACTTAGATGATTAAAAGGAGATTTAATCCTGCATAATTGCATCTCCAACGGCTTGTCGCAAACGGACCAAAAGTATCTATTGTGGTCTACGCGTACCGAAAGTGGGTAAATCTCCAATCCAATGGCCCGACCCGCAATGACCGTCATGTCCATGCTGACGCATTCACGGCTGTTCCAGTTGCGTGGATACGGATGTGCCCATGACACAGCGCATGTTCGTTCCCTGCCTCCTCTTCTGTTTATCTCCGATCTAGGTCTCATCTAACTTGTCTTCTCTCGTGCTTTATTTGAGAAGATCGTGCTGGTGCTACGGAATCTGGAAGCGAACCTTTGTGTTACTTGCCAATGGCACGGTGTCTCACCGTCGGAGAGAACTGGATGTACTAGCAATTGTGGGTCTCAAGAGTTAACGTGCAATTTCGTAGGCAATTTCTAGTTTCTTTGAATTGGTTCATTCTTTTTGTAGAAAATTTATTCTTTGTGTAAAAAGTGGCCCATGCTCTTGTAGAATGGAATCTGAACTGGTTTAAACCGAACTTCTTGAGAAATTTTAGCGTGTCTAAATTGTTTGAGAACTTGCCATTCTTAGTACTCATTTGTGGATTACTCCCTCCGACACTAAATATTTGTCGCAGATTAAGGTAAAATGTAGGAAAATATGTATAGATTCACGAAACTACGATAATTATTGGGCAAAAGCAACCAAATAGAGTGGTTAACATTGCTAGGAGCCGAAAGTATGAATCACCACTGTCAAAAACATAGTAGCCGGTACAAATATTGCAAACACAATCCTAGAAAAATCATGATAAAAAAGTGTAAATCGATTCGGTGAAGCAAAATTTGGAGATCCATAGAAAGGGAAATTTAATCTTCCAACAATACCGTCGAGAAGGACATGTCGTCATTAGGCATGTACAATGGTAGGAAAGGCATGCCTTGCCTTAGTAGTTCACGTCATCTAGAGAATACAAAAAATATAAGCGATACAATGCATTATATTTTATTGTTATCTTAGCAATAGATGAAAATTAATTAAAATCTGGTAGGAAATTGTGTGGCTAAAACAGCCTTCTCTTATTCCATAAGAGATTATCCCTTAGCCGAGGGAAGATAATCTTCTCTTTCTCCATTATCTTTTCTCCGACGAAACGAAAATCTGACGTGGCAATTGTAAGAGATGATTGATGTCACCCCATTATACATGTCCTAACGGCAGAAACTCATTTATTGTAAATTATGCTAGTAACTCCATTGGTGTAGAGACAAAAAAGACGGCTACCAAAACCTAATAGCACTATTTTTTATTAAAAGTTTCACTCATAGATTGGGTTATTCATCCCTCTCGACGCTTACGAGGCCGATCGGAGAAGGGGAGTCGTTGTTTGGTGAAGAAGGAGGTGGAGACGCGCTATGTTTTTTCAGAGAAGGCCACTATTGTAGGGGATAGGTAAATTGTTGTGTTAAAAGAAGATTATTTAACTGATTAAAAGGAGATTATTGTTTTTCACATGGATTAAAACCCCAGTTCCGACATGTGGGCCCGTCAACTCTGAGTCACGAAAGGCACATTGCGTACCAATTACTCGTCCTCGTCCAAAGCCATTTCGGAAGGAACAAAAACGAGCTACGCGTACTCTCCCTGACAGGTGGGCCCATCCCGCACCCAATTAAATATTCCACCCTCCATCGTCGCTTATAAATACGGCGACCCTCCCTCGAAGAAGCAGACACACACCGCCCCGTTCAATCAAATCACCCAGTCCTCATTTCCTCCCCCTCGAAGAAGCGGTTGCGTGTTCGCGGAAGAAGAAGCAGAGACCAAACCCTCCTCCCCCCTCACGCCGGCGGGGAGCGAGCAGAGGCGCGCGGAGGCCGCGCCGCCCGCACGCGAAGGTAACGCCGCCTCCTCCGATCCCCAAACCCCGCTCAATCCCGTCGCGTGCGTGCGTGCGTCCGATTCGGTGGGGGGCAGTTGGTCTGATCGGGGGTTTCCTCCCCGGAGCGGCCCCGCTTTCCGGCGGTCGATCGGTGCCCGCAGGTGGATTCCGGGGGTGCCGCGGGAGAGGAGAGGGATTTGGTGGGGTCAGATTGATTGGTTGGTTGATTGGGGGATTTTGGGGCGGCGGGTCTCTCCAGTCGTGGACGGCGGCTTCTAATTGGCGGGATGTGGCGCGGTTTCGAGCGGTGCGGGTGGTTGATTCTGCTCCGGGATTGGCCTGGGCTGCCGTGATCGTGCGATTTAGGCGGCGGAGCGACGTCCTGCGAAACGCCCTCCTTACTGCGCTCTAGGCTCTCTGCCGCAGCTTGTTTGGGTTCTGTACTCGCGACTTGTCCGCACAACTCAGTTCCATCTATCGATTGCATTTAAGCTATATACCCTCCCTTGACCTTGTATTTGACTGTTTTATGACATTTTTGGTGAATGAATCGATCATTGTGAAGGACTTAGTGACGTCGGTGTCACTTTATGCGGACGATGTGGTGATTTTCTGCCACCCAGATGAGACGGAACTGCGGGCTGTCCGCGGTATCCTGGAGCTCTTTGGGCACGCATCAGGGCTGCGTACCAACTTCGCTAAGTGTTCCGTATCTCAAATCGCTTGTTCGGATGCTGAGGCTGTTGGCGCAGCTGAACTCATGGAGTGTCAGCTTGCGCCATTCCCGGTGAAATATCTTGGCATCCCACTTTCTATCAGGAGGCTGACGGCTGCTGCGTTCCAGCCCCTGGTAGATCGTTTGGCTGACAAACTGCCCACCTGGAGGGCATCGATGATGCCTAGGGCGGGGCGTTTGGCGCTGATCCGTTCGGTCCTCGCAGCGATCCCTCTGCATCAGCTGATGGTGCTGGGCCTCCACAAAAAAGCACTGAAGCAGGTGAATAAGATCTTGCGTGGATTCCTTTGGGCTGGTAGGGCGGATGCCAATGGGGGGCACTGCCACGTCAACTGGGCGCGGGTGTGTAGGCCGCTGCGGCTGGGAGGCTTGGGCATCCCAGACCTTGCGCGTACTGCCATCAGCCTCAGGGTGAGATGGTTGTGGAGGATGCGTACGGATCCCCTGCGACCTTGGCGCGGGTTGGACATGCATTTCTCGAACACGGAGCTGGATGTCTTTGCGGCCTCCACCTCCATGGTGGTCGGCAACGGTGAATCTGCCCTCTTCTGGGAGGACAAGTGGTTGGATGGCAGGTCCATCAGAGAGATGGCGCCGGAGGTATACGCTCTAGTACCGAAGCGTCGGCGGAAGACACGCACGGTCCGGGAGGCGTTGGCTGGACGAACCTGGATCCCCGACATAGTTGGTGCACCGAGCGCCCTAGCACTGTGGCAATACGTTCAGCTATGGGGCCGGCTCAGGGACACGCAGCTTGGAGCGGATCCGGACAGGCTGGTTTGGCGGTGGACGACGGATGAACAGTATTCGGCCGGTTCCTGCTACGACACCCTCTTCCAGGGGGCGATCATCTCAGGTTCATGGAAGCTTAACTGGAAATCCTGGGCGCCGCCGAGGGTGAAGTTCTTCATCTGGTTGGCATGCCTTGACAGATGCTGGACGGGGAGAGACTGGCACGGCGCGGCCTTCCGCATGCGCCGAGATGCCCGCTCTGCGACCAATCTGTCGAGACCATGAGCCACCTGCTCACAGGATGCTCCTTCTCCAGGACGATCTGGTTTGAGGTTCTGTCGTGGATCCGATCCACCTCAGGCCCTCCCACGGCTGAGGGTGACTTCGCGGAGTGGTGGTCGCTGGTGGTGCGGACTACCCCTCGCCAGCTGCGCAAAGGCACTTCGTCGGTGATCATGCTTACGGCATGGTGGATTTGGAAACACCGGAACGCGGTGGTCTTTGACAACATGCGGCCTTCGGTGTCATCCTTGTTCAACGACATCGTGGCCGAGGCGCGGCAATGGGCGGACGCGGGAGCCCGGGGTGTGCGCCAGTTGCTCCCCTAGATTAGTTTTTCTTTTTCTTGGGTCGAGTTGTACGGCGTGGTGTGTCCGTCCTCGGACTTGTACATAAACTCTTCTTTATCTATCAATGCATCGAAACGCAAGGCTTTTGCGTTTTCGCGAAAAAAGGACATCACCGTGCTTCTTCGAGTTCTGTTGACAGGTGCCTCCCCTTTGGACTTCAGACCATTGGTGATTTGGTGTGACTAACGATCTGTGACCCGGCAAGCACGGTCACCCTAAACATGAAATGCTTCTAACCTGGCCTGACCTCACTGCCCAAGCTTGTGCTGCTCACCAACTGGTCCATGTCAAACATGCTGTGATGTCCAACAATCTCTGATCGCTTGATGGTTGATCTACACAATTGCCTGCCATCAATTCATATACCTGCTTGTGGTCGGTTCATTGAACCATCCATCTACTTGCTGTGGTCGTCTGGCTCGTCTCACTCAACCATTCTATTATAACCTTTCAGTGGATTGGCCATTATTCATGCCACCAATGTGTTTCAGTTTACCTATATAGATTCTGCCCGATTGGTGCTCCCAGACACTAGTTAATCCTGTTTGATGACTTCAGCATCTTTTCCCATAATCTTACTTCTTAGTTCCTATTCTTCTAGTGCACAAAGCCCTTATACATTTGACCTTCCAAACTGCCGATTAAAGCCTTTGGACCCTTTTCCTGTTTTCTTACTAGAAATATATCCATGATATGAGTTATTCGAGCTCCAGAATTTTGTAGTCAAGAAAATTCTTACCCGTGTTGCGGGGGTTGTACATCCACTTTCTTGGTCCCAACTAAGTGAGCCTACTTCTTTTGTTTCTATGTCCTTGTTCTCTTTGTTTGCAGTTTTTTTTTTCTTTGCTAACAGCAGCCAGTAAAACCATATTATTATTATTTTCAATTTCAAAGCATCCACAGCACAGAAACTATTTTATTTGAACTTGAACATTTAAGTTGAACTTATCTGTGCACCATGCATTTTGATCTGTTCAGTGGTCACGGTTAATTATATATGTAAATCTGAAGAATAAGAATGCTCACACTAAAAGGTATATCAATGGAAACATAGTCCATGCTATCTCTTAACATCTAAGTGATCATAAGATAAAAAAAATCATGTGATATGTATAACTCGTGATATATCTCAGCCTTAAAGTGTACCTCGTCCTGCAATGCTACGACCATTAGATCATGGAAGGTACTCTTTGATTCTTCCATCCATGCTGGTTGTTTATAAGCTCCATCCAACAGATCATACAAGTTCTACAGCTTCAGCTCTTCCTTAGATGCAGAACTGTTCTATATGTTAAGGGCACACCACTATAGTCCCATGCTTTGAGATTATGCATGAAATTCTACAGTACTTGCACCAACATGTCTTCTGCATTGTCAGGTATTTCTTGTTGAAATTTTGAAGACTACCATTACAGTATTTTATGTTGTCAGAAATGGCACACGAAACCGTTATCTCTTATGGAAATGCAGGTTATAGTGAGATTTGGCTTCCGGAGTAGCCCACGTCCTTGAAAGCAGTGACTAAGACCCGTTAGAGTTGGAGTTCAGTCTGTGGGAACATGATTCAGTATCATTGTTTGTTTGACTTCAAATTGGGCAAATGCGGGGATTAGGTTGGGTAAGCAATTGTCGTTTCCTCCAATTATCTGATGGTCAGGAACCCAGGTTAGTGAATAGTTTCAGAAATACTGCACCTACAGATTTAAGCTGGCCAGTAAGCTGGAAGCAACCACTCCCAGGTGCTAAACTTTATTCAATGGGTACTATCACCTTTTCTGGGAAACAAACCCTTTCCGTTCATCTCCCTTGCCTTTATTCGATGGGTTTGTCGTTGGCCTTCCTTTTTCTCTAGCTTATGGCTGCTCTGACTTATCCTGGAACAAGGGAAGTTGTATTTATTCTGGAGGATTATAGCTTTGGATCTATACAGATATTAGTATAATCTGAATCTTTTTTCCCTACTTGTTCGTACTTCTTTCATTTGGACTGAGTTATTAATAATGTTGCAGGTACTAGTTGATCTTTCAAAGTAATGGAGATTTTTGTTTTCTTGTTTGACTTCTTGATTTGCCAAATGAAGCTATGGTCAAACAAATGGGCGTTTTTGGGCTTCTCGATTCATGTTGCCAGTGCTATGTACTGACTGCAGCAGCAGCAACAAATGGAAGAGCTCTTCCATCTGAGTTATGCCATATGAGGACCTATTTGGCCTCAGAAAGGGCATATGCTCAAAATCATCGTATGTTGTCCTCTTGCAAGATCGTGTAGCACAACAATATTCTTAAGCATCCCAAGTCAGGCCCCAATGTGGTTTTTGGAAGTGCCGCCCTTTCGGGAACTGGATAAGTGTACGGAACTGCTGCCAGACTTGGCACATAGTACGTGTAGCCTATTGTGGTTTGTTTCGTGAAATTTATGGACCAAGTATGTTGGTGACGGTATATGAACCAATGGCCACTGTTAATCTCTGTAGAAGGATTTCGTGATCCATGTGAGTATTAATTGGAGCAGTGCAGGCATGCACTTTATAGAAGAACCATCAATTTGCTTGCCATGGTTTGGATGACTAATTCACCAATAGAATGGTTTAAAATCTGGAAAAGTAATGTAAGGCCTAATGGTCCCTGCCAAATTAGTTGAACCAAAGGCGCTTTTCCAAGATGAATTCAGCTTAAGACGTAGAACTGGCTGTGATGAGGGTAGCTGGGCCCTTGAAACAAGCTGAGTTCTTATGGTGTTGAGAGAATGCATTTGCAGATAGCCATTTGACGGGAATTGAAAGGAGAGAAAGGATATTGGAATATAGATCAATTGATGGGACTGGAACAAGATGCATGCACACATAAACAGAACAAAAGGGGACAACAGTTTCATGGAGGAGCCTTACCAATATCACACACCTGGAATCTATTTAAACGGGCCATGTTTCTACCTGACATGCTATGACCACCTGACTTGACGATATTTCCAGGATCGTCTGAAGCTGATAGCTAGGATTACACTTCTTAGACATCAAGTTATGTTATCTTGTTCATAGTATTGTGTACACTACCTATCTCTCCCCATGGCATAGCTCATTGTGATAAGAGCTCATCTCATACTATGTAAATGTTGAATTTTTAAGTCAGATATTTCTTATACTTGCTAGAATGTAAATAATAGCCGTACTATTGGAAGAATGCTGTCACCAAAGTTCACAGTAGTTCAGTTCCAACTTCCTTTGCTATTAATTGTATTATCATGATAACATGATTACGGATGCTTAACATAGGTTTTTTGGCCATTAGAGATCTGTTATTTTACCTACTGTACACCAGAGATTCTGGTCTTATCTTTCTTGCCTGGCTTGGCAAAATATATTTCTGAAGGCAGTTTTACATGGTTTGTACTCAAGTATTGGAGATTTTTGTACAGCATAATCCTAAATTCCTAAAATACTTTTGCTGTGTATAACTAATATCATGTGTGTCTATCACTTGATGAAAAGTTGGATGTAGTTTTGGTATGCTGCTTTGTATCTATTTTTGTCTAAATCCTGTCTAAAGTTGGAAAATATAAATGTTTAATCATATAAAATTGTACATGTAGTAAAATAGTTCCTTTTGGCTTTTCAGTATGAAGCCAAAATATCTTCAAAAAGATTTCTTCAAAAAATTTGCGCACGAATAATCACCAAAACATGTAGGCACAAGAGTTGAATTTCTTAAGTTATCAATTTAATGGATTGTACTATATATTTCTTTACCAGTTTGTATTATCTATCATCTCTCAGTATCTTCTGTAACACAATCAAATTACATAAAGCTGCAGCCAATTTTATCTGTACAATTTCAACATAGATAGTAGATGTATTTTTTAGGAAACTAAAATCTTAAGGTGGGATAATGTTGTCTGGAGTAACATAATCAGCATAAGATATGTATCCTACAAATAAACTAGTACAAAGTCTTTTTAAAATTCTGGCGATCTGCAAAGTCAGCCTATGTAAATAAAGTTTCAAAAGGATGAAAAATTTGAACTGTTCATAACAAATCCTGTACTCTGTTGTTATGTTCTAGCCCGTGGTGCTGCCATAACCAAAGCTATGTCATTATACTCTGCTACTTACATTTCGTGACAAGTTTTTCCAGCAATAAGTATGCCACAAAAGATTGATATGGGAAACCATTGGCATTGCCATCTCTGTTTTGAAAATATGCAAATCATAGTTTGTGGTCATTTTTCTTTTCTTTGGCCTTACATCTCAGCACCATTTGGATTTTTTTTTTCTTTGGCTTCATATATGTCAGAAGTTTTCTGCCAAATGGAATAGATAAATGTCTCAGCACCATTTCAAAGAGATATATAGCTATACATGTGAAATTATCATGTACTGTAAGG
Source organism: Lolium rigidum (assembly GCF_022539505.1). Lineage (NCBI taxonomy): Eukaryota > Viridiplantae > Streptophyta > Magnoliopsida > Poales > Poaceae > Lolium > Lolium rigidum. The sequence goes on along the minus strand of NC_061511.1, from coordinate 74,803,655 downwards.
ATGACTTGTGGGGTGAATTGTATTTTCCAACATAATTATCATTTTGCTGGGACTTAGCATTAATTCCCCAAAAGGTTGCTCGAACCGCCATGAGGAGTATCTGGTGTGCGTGTGTTGCTTGTTTTTTATCGCGTTGATCTTGGTCTTTGACACTTGCTGCTTAACTCTTCTATCTCTTTGCTTCTTCTCTTGAGATGTGAGAACGGTTGTTTGCATGTTATCTAATAAAACTATAATACGCAGTTAATAACTGCATAGGACTGAATCATTTGGCTTTGGGCATCTCTATTCCGCGTGACTAATCTCACATCTCACACGTGTAAGGTTTGAAATGGCTGTATTTTGTCTCTGAAGTTCATGCATTTTTATGCTGTATATAGTCACCTCTCCTTTAAGTTTCCTTCTTTTAAATGCCAAGTTCTTATTTGCAGCTGCAGCTTCTTTAGCTGAAATACTAATCTTGAGCCTCAAAAATTCCAGATTAAGCAGAACATCTGATCAGACTGTACATGCGTCATGGCTGGGCATCAGTATAACAATTCCCAGATGTCCAGAATGGATCATATGAACCAGCCACGCAATGAACCTCCACCTTTTGGTACGAGAACTTCACTAAAATGCTGTTTTATTATTGATGCACCTAAATTATGGGGAACTCATTCAGTTGTACCTTGTTTATCTCAGGTCAAAAGTTATTTATGCATCCTAGAAGTGATGCACCTAATGGAGCTGGGCCATCTGGTTATGGGGGTACAGCAGTTAGATCAAATGACCTTCCATCTTCAAGCTACGCCAGTCAGTCTTATAGTCAGCAGAGTGGAGCCCCTGGAACCTTTCATGCTTCCCATGTTTATCCTCCTGCTGGAAGCTCTAGTAGCGGCTATGCACCATACAATACTCAGCAGCATCTAAGCTACCCACATAGGCCTGAAGATAATTTTATTTCTGGAATCCATGTGGATGACAGAAGGGTTGCACTGAAGCGAAGAAATCCCATCACTCATCCTGCAGATGGTGTCAGTGCCAGAGGCTATTATCCTGGCAGTTCTTCCAATAATCAGTTCTCTGGTTACATGCCTCCCAATCCAGTTCCTACCCCTGAATCCTGCCCTCCACAAATAACTTCAAACATGGGTTCAAGCCACTGGAGTGATCATCACTTCATAAATCATGAAGGATCTCAGAGGAATGTGAGGGGACGCCACGATCATAACTCTATCCATTCAGAATATAATACACCTACAGCTTGCCCATCAAGCAGCATTCATTTGCCACCTTACCGTCCAAATGCAAATGCCCCTTTTGGAAGTGCACCAGTACAACGGGATAGAGCTCCTTTATCTCTACCTCCAAGAATTGTCCCCCCAGGTTAGTTTCAATTTTTGTCTTTCAAGCAGTATCCTTTGCTTTTAATCTGATGTGTTTCCAGTGTTTCTTTATGCTGTTCCTAATGATGTAGTACAACACTTTGGGTAGTCTGGTGGACAAGTCATATCTTAGATGGTAGATGAATGGAATAGTCGTGGCACGTTGATATCATGTTTGAAAAAAATAGACGCTAGGGAGGGAGGCCTCCTCAGTTTATTTTTATAAGGAGGCAAGAAGCAATGGTTTATTCATCCCACAGGGATTGACCCAAGGCCGTCTCGAAGCACACACAGTTGCCGCACCACTGAGCAGCTCAGCTCTCATGATATTATATTTGGTTATCTTATACTACTAAGCGTAATTTTTGATACCCAATTTCAACTATATTCCAGTTTTTAATGAAATATGGATTACCTGCATGGTAAGGTGGTATCCCATTTCTTTTAGTTTAATATTGTTCCAGATTTTCGCTATTCAAGAAGCTAAGAACTTTTTCTACTATTTCCCAGGAACAGATGGAAGCACTAGCATAGCATTCAGAGAGAGGCAATACTATCCTGCTCCGCAGGGCACCAACATAGGTGCTCACATGCCAGTACGTCCTGGTTCGTCTGACAGTGCACCATTTGTTCATGGTGGATATGCTCCTAGATCAGCTCACCATACCACTGTCCGCAATTATCTTCCACCAGCTTTTGCAACTTCTTCCCACTCTTCCGTAGTCCGGTGTGAGCCTTCTAACCCCCACTATCAACCTGCAATCCCCAGCTACCCCCCTGCAACCTCTGCAGCATCATCAAGTGTCCAGCCATTACATGCTGAAGCTGCTGCATCTTTGAGACATCCAAGGCATGTATCCGTAGGGCACACTGGTAGTGCAAGGAGTAGAAGGATGAGGGATTCCTTTCATTGTTTCAATCCTTCGACGATTGAGGACAATAACTTGGGAAGATCTGCAGCCGAGGTAGATAATGTTTTTGTTCTCTCATTATTGTTTCAACATACTACACATTTTGGCATTGTATCTGATTTAGTTGCACCCTTTTTGAAGCGGTTTATGATGCTGGATCAGTTGGTCATCCACGAATCAAGGGAAGCATTTGATCCTCACTGGGACATGAGACTAGACATTGATGACATGAGTTATGAGGTAGGAAAAACTTTTCTAGCCTCTTATTGCCTATTGGCTACAGTAGCATAAAAAATGTGATTGTTTATGTTGATGTATAGGAGCTCCTGGCTTTGGAAGAAAGAATAGGCAATGTGAACACTGGTCTGGCGGACGAGAAAATCTCAGGCTGTGTGATGGAGCTTGCTTGCCACAGCTCTTATGCAAATACACACAATGATCAGGACAATGCAAGATGCGTAATTTGCCTGGTAAGATGATACACCTAAGTAAAATAATTACGAAAAATGACATTTCATAATCTGTCTTCCTGGCTATAAGTTTGTTCATCCATTACCGCCTGCTGTAGGAGGAATACAGGCACAGGGACTCTCTCGGGAGGTTGAAATGCGGGCACGACTTCCACGTGGGCTGCATCAAGAAGTGGCTGGAGGTGAAGAACGCCTGCCCGGTTTGCAAAGCTGATGCCGCAAACGAGACCACCTGAGGAGGACCAAATGGTGCATCCCTCCCTATTTATCCTAGTTCAGGCCAGATTTCATTTATGTCTGCTCAAGTTGGGTGTGTAAATAAGTAGTCCAAAAGTCAGGATTTGTTTTGTGAATTGGCTGTGAACTCAAAAACCTCAGGATGTCCAATGTAAGTAAAAATATTTAAGCAGGTTATCAGTTAGCTGTCCAAAGCATCCATTTCCCTAGCAATTAACTTGCTCTAAAGATGTCCCCTTTACTGGGAAGTCTTTGCTGTTCACATCTCTAGTTTCTCCTCATGATTAGGCGGCCGGCCGTTAAGAGGTTGTTCTCGTGCCAGCTTCGCCTCTGCTAGCGAACGGTATGGTTGTGTGATCAGAATCACTGATATCGCATCCGATCTCATCGAGCTGCTTGCTTGCTTGTAATTTCTTCATGTTTTGCATGTCTGACGGATGCACCACCCTCCTGACCCAGATGGTTGGGTACGGTGTTTGCATCTGCAAGGTGATGAACAGTGGGATGGCCCTAGTCTCCGTCTGATCAGCATTCATATCACAATCAGACGGCCCAGAAGGATGTCCTCACGTGAGAGCCGTGAGATAATTGCTCGCCTTACAGCTCGGAAAGGCACTTCCAGGCTGCACGATTGAGTGTGATCTTCCAGCCTACGATGGATATATCACTGTCCCTAGATAAACAGTCGTTATGTCTCCTCAGAGAAATCATCTTATGAATATGAGATCACAACCCTTGGGGAATGGAGTTGTGCGTTTTTTTTCCACAAGTTTCCAAGCCTTTTTATTTGCAGTGAAGTTTCCAAGCCTTTGGATTAACATCTAAATAAAATCATCCCTGCCTCACTTGGTGTATAACCAACAACTAAAAATTGCACTAACATTTTGTCACACTATTTGTAAGTACACGTGTAATATGCGTGTTCAGCAAGGCAGTGAATGCAAGTTTCTGTTCCATGATTAGCATCTATTTGGATCACAAGAGTGAAGCACATGAATACAAATAATATATGAATATAACTCATGAAGATTCCTCAATGTCACACAAATGTGTAAAATGTTGGCCGAGGTGCAAATTTTGTTAGCCATGAATTAGCTAAGATATGTAGAGTTGAGAAGAGAACGGAAGTATGGTTTGCCAATTTTCCTCCGGAAGGCCCCGACTGGATGTTAACATTTCTATAGAATTGTGAGAGAAAGAGAAGAAATCCTATAAAACTTGGGGCATATGAAAGAAATCCAGAGAAATTTGGCAGCACCATTCTATTTCCAAAAGATCATTTGGAGCAAAAAATGTTGAAGGATTTGAATCCTATAAAAAACTACAGCCCAATGAGGACTTCCACTGTCACCAAATGTGTCATTCAGAAATAAGTAGCATGCAATTTGCGCAAAAAAATGATTAGTAGCATGGTTCTAACCTTCTTTTTCTTCAGCCTTAGATGTTGGTATTGATCACGATCAATTGAGCTTGAACCAAACAAAAAAAATTGTATTTTTAGTTGTATGTATAAATATATATAGAGAAATTATACGCTTTCAGTATCATGATTTTAGACTAGCAATGTGCAGGTTTAGGTGACCGAGATCTACGCAAATTCCAGGCAGTCGAAAATTAGAAAAAAGGGTTAATCAAAACCCACTAATTAGCAGTTTAGCACTTAGCTGCTCCAAGAAGCAACCAAGGCAATCCACCTGTTAATGTTCCATCCATCCATCCATCGATCTACTTCCATCTCACCATACGTACAGCCTAATTAACCTTCTGATCCCACTTCCATTAATTGCATCACCATATATATAGCAGAGCAAGCTCGCCGTAGCATCACACGGAACAAGAAGCTAAGAAACACAAGGCAATGGAGAAGCAAGCGCGATCCATGGTGGCCTCCATTCTCCTCGTGCTCCTCTCCCTATCCTTAACCGCCCCTTCGGTGCGCTGCCAGACGGTGGCGACGGCGCCTGCACCAGCCGCGGCCCCGGCGAAGACAATCAGGGCGGTGCTGACCAAGGCTGGGCAGTTCACCAAGTTCCTCCAGCTGCTCAAGTCCACGCAGGAGGAGGATCAGATCGACTCCCAGCTCAAGGGCAAGGCCTCCTCCGGCGGCTTCACCGTCTTCGCGCCGACGGACAACGCCTTCACCTCGCTCAAGTCCGGCTCCCTGAACGCCCTCTCCGACCAAGAGAAGACGTCGCTGGTGCAGTTCCACGTGCTCTCGCAGCTGCTCCCCATGGCGCAGTTCGACACGGTGAGCAACCCGCTGCGCACGCAGGCCGGCGACACCGGCAGGGGCAAGTACCCGCTCAACGTCACGGCCGACGGCGCCGGGAGGGTGAACATCTCCACCGGCGTCGTCAACGCCACCGTCGACAGCACGCTCTTCACGGGCGACAGGCTGGTGGTGTACCAGGTGGACAAGGTTCTGCTGCCGTGGAAGCTCTACGGGCCGCCCGTGCCGCCTGCGCCCGCGCCGTCGCCGGCGGTGGACAAGGACAAGAAGAAGGCCGGGCCGGTGGCAGTGGCCGACGGGCCGGAGGCTGATTCCGCCACGGCGTCGGAGGCGGCGCCTCGCGGGATGCGGGGCCTCGGCGTCGGTCTGTGCGGGGTGGCCGTCGCCGTGGCAGCCGCGTGGTGTGGCATGTGACGAGAAAGTGTTGTGACATGCACTTGAAGGTTGTTCTCTTCTCTTTTCTTCCTCGTGAGACGACAGTCGACAGGTTCTACAAATGGTCAGTTGTTCTGGTGTGCTTTTTTTTCGTTTCGGTGTTGTTTTTGTATGATTAATGTATATTTTCTGAAGTTTGGTGTACTGTAACATTTTTGTGCTCGCTGTTTATCTCTCCCTGCAAAAAAAAAAGTTCAGTGAGTCACATGGATTAAGAGCGTCCTCCCTTCTCCAGTGTCGTTTCCCGTGGGAGAAAACACACGACCACGTCCACGGGCCACACTTGTTGTTGGTCTCTGTTTGTGTTTTATGGGTTTGAGTAATTCCCACTTAAAATGAGAACTAAATTAATTCTTAGTCAGTTGTATTATGTTGCAACTCACTAGTACCATGAATCACGAAATTGTTAGAAGGAAAACTGAGAGCGATCGAGAGACAAGCAAATGAATCGAACTGTGTTCTTTATTCCATTGACAATCGGGTATTTATACAAGGTCAACCGTCGCGAAGAGGAGACGCGACTGATCGTGGGGGTGTGAGGGAGCGTCGCGTCGGTTGCCGAAGCAACCGCACGACGACGGTTACATAGGGAGGATTCCCTTTAATTAAGTAAACTAATTAAATCCTAACACTCCCCCTAATCCTTCCTTGTACTTGCGATTGATCATCCTTGGAATAATCTTCTCCAAAAACCCTGTGGGAAAAATATGAGAAGTAGTGTAGGATATGCTGGTAAAACTCCTTCAAACCCTGTGGGAAAATAAGGAGAAAATGATCCAACATATAATGATTATTGCCTCCGTTAACTCGATATGAAGTATATCCATAGAATTTAGAGGGCAATAAATATGTCGTGTATACTTTCCTAAAAACCCCGGTGGGGAAAATAGAAAATATGACATATAATCTTATGTTGATATTACCTCATTAAAAACCTTAATGAGAACCTGAAAAGTAAACTCATAAAGGGAAAAAGAGTGTAATATGATGCTTTGAACAGGAATAGTTCAGGAAGATACTCCCCCCGACTCTTGCAAATCCCGAAGTCGGCGCATACCAATTCCATGAATATATTTCTGGAACGTTGAAGTTGGTAGAGACTTTGTGAATAGATCAGCGAGGTTATCGCATGATTTGACTTGCAAGATGTTTATTTCCCCACCCTTTTGGAGTTCATGGGGATAAAACAACTTAGGGGCAATATGCTTAGTGATATTGCTCTTGACGTATCCTGTTTGCATCTGTGCAACACAAGCCGCATTATCTTCGTAGATAATGGTAGGTGATTCGATAGAACCAATTCCACATGATTGTTGTATGTGGTTTATCATCCTGCGAAGCCACACACATTCGCGTGATGCCTCATATAATGTGATTATTTCGGAATGATTGGTGGATGTTGCAACTAGAGTCTCGTTTCGAAGACTTCCATGATATTGCAGCTTCCACCATGTAGGAACACAAAGCCGGTTTGTGATCCGGCATTATGGGGATCAGATAAATAGCCGACGATCCGTGTATCCAATCATATTGGTGTCCAGATTTCTCTGAAACTGAAAAAATAGGCCAAGATCCTTTGTGCCTTGGAGATATCTAAAGACATTCTTTACTCCCGACCAATGGCGTTTGGTAGGAGCTACGCTGTGTCTAGCAAGTAGATTCACTGCAAATGCGAGGTCATGTCTCGTACAATTTGCAAGATACATAAGCGCTCCAATGGCACTGAGATATGGAACCTCGGGTCCCAACATCTCTTCTCCATCATCCCTCGGCCTCGAACGGATCTTTCTCTACGTCTAGAGATCGAACCACCATGGGAGTTTTAGATGGATAGGATTTGTCCATATTGAATTTCTCCAATATTTTCCGGATATAGGCAGCTTGGTGTACCATTATTCTCGAGGGAAGGTGCTCGAGTTGAAGACCCAAGCAAAATTTGGTTTGACCCAAATCCTTCATCTCAAATTCTGTCTTTAGATGATTGCGTGCTTCATCAATATCTTGTGTGTTACCAATGATGTTGAGATCATCGACGTACACTGAAATGATGCAAAATCCTGAAGAGGACTTCTTGATGAAAACACATGGGCAGTCATCACTGTTGGAGTAACCCTTGCGAAGAAGGAACTCACTAAGTCGGTTGTACCACATCCGTCCCGACTGTTTCAAGCCGTATAGAGACTTGTTCAGTTTTACACGAGTACATGTTGCGTTTTGCGCTTGCATCCGGGACAGAGATTCCATCCGGAACCTTCATGTAAATGTTCGAATCTAGTGAACCGTAAAGATATGCGGTCACGACGTCCATCAACTCGCATAGATAGACGATTTTGCACTCGCCAAAGATATTAGATATCGGAAAGTGATACCACTCATAACTGGAGAATATGTCTCATTGAAATCAATGCCGGGTCTCTGCGTGAAACCTTGTGCTACGAGCCTTGCTTTGTATCTCACCACCTCATTGTTCTCATTCCGTTTGCGGAGGAAAACCCATTTGAATTCCACAGGGAAAACACTGAGAGGTGTAGGTATTGCTTCTGTGAATACCTTCCTTTTATTAAGCGAGGCTAATTCTGCTTGTATTGCATCCTTCCATTGAGGCCAGTCGGAGCGTTTTTCACACTCAACGATAGTCCTTGGATCATGATCATTAAGAAGGGTATTTGCAATTGTAGCAGAAAAATAAGTGTCGACAATCGTAGACTTACGGTTGAATGATTCCCGTAATCGATATAGTTGATGGATATCTCGTGCACCGTTGATAACTCTTCGTGATTTCCCAATACGCGTGAGTCTAGGTGTTCCGATGTCCCAGCCAGTGGTGTGCAAGCTCGGAGCTGGGTTGTGGAGGTTGCCCTTCCACTCGGGTGTATACTACCCATAAGGTGTTTGTCAACGTTGAGTTGACTTGCATCTACCGACTTTGAGGAGTTTCTCCTCACTCTCCTTTGCTGCTTGCGAGAAGCAGGATCCTCGGTCGAGGCCGTACTACTCCCCTCTTTTTGGGAACGGGTAGTTGAGTGGTTTTAGTTGGTACCTCCACTCTTTCGAGCGCATTTCTGGCCGGATTCAAGGATTTTGTGACACCTTTTAAATCAGTAAATGAATCGCGCGATTATTTGCAAGATGTTGCAAATTTATGATTTTCCGAACTTGTAGTTCGGTCTCTTGGGTACGTGGATCAGAGGCTGAAATGGCGATAGCATTCCAATCAATTTCCGGGCATTCTTTCTGGTACTTGAAATCTCCCCCTAATGCCGGAAAGTGTTCCTCGTCAAATATGCAATCAGCGTGACGGGCTGTGAATAAGTCCCCAGTAAGAGGTTCCAGGTACTTAATAATCGACGGCGATTTGTACCCCACATAGATCCCCAGTTTTCTGTGTGGGCCCATGGATGTCCGCCGAGGTGGTGAGATCGGGATGTATGTAGCACATCCGAACTTACGCGGATGGGAAATGCTAGGTGGATTTCCACGTACCAATTGCGAGAGGGGAAGTACTCGTGATATGCGTAGGTCGCAATTGTATTAAGTCAGCAGCGTGTAAAACTGCATGACCCCAACACGATGTTGGCAAGCTGCAATTCATCAACAAAGGTCTTGCAATGAGTTTGATCCTCTTAATTAGGGATTCAGCCAAACCATTTTGAGTGTGGACGTATGGAACAGAGTGCTGAACTTCAATCCCTGTGGCCATGCAATAGTCATTGAAAGCACGTGAGGAGAATTCTCGCAGCATTGTCCATGCGAATTGATTTAATTCGACTTTCTGGATAATGGGCCTGTAACTTAATTACTTCCCTCATTATCTTGGCAAATGCATGGTTCCGTGTGGAAAGAAGGCACACATGTGACCATCGTGTAGATGCGTCAATAAGAACCATGAAATACCTAAACGGTCCAGATAATGGTTGGATGGGACCACAAATGTCTCCTTGAATTCGTTCAAGAAATTGAAGTGGTTCAGCTTGTATCTTGAGGTGCGAAGGCCTTAAAATAAGCTTTCCCGTGGCACATGATGTGCACACAAAATCTGAAGACTGAGGAAATTTGGACTCAAGCAAATTATGACCAATGGAATTGCTAGTAATCTTCCTCATCATCCCGATACCAGGATGGCCTAGGCGATCATGCCGGGTTTGGAATGCATCAACATTCCGGAAAATTACCTTGTAAGCAACATGTTCTACGGGCTTGATGTACGTATAGTACAATCCGGACGACAGAGAAGGAATTTTTTCAAGTACTTGCTTGCCATATCCGTAATCTTTTGTGAAGAGTAGATACTCCTCTTTGTTGTCTTCATGGGTTTCGATGTGAAATCCATTCTTACGAATATCTCGATAACTGATTAAGGTACGTGAAGAATCGGGATACAACAAGGCATCCTCAAGGATCACTTGTGTACCGTTTGGGAGGGTAAATATGGCACGTCCAGAGTGCCAACAATTACCGTATCGCGTCCAGACGATAGTTAAAATATCTCCATTCATCTTTTTCGTAGTCCGAAAATATTTTAACTCCCTCGGCATGGAGTTTGTGGTAGCACTCGTCCACAAGGCATAATTCCTCTTCCATCGGATTGTCCCCGTAGAGAACTATATATAAAAATGAAGAATTTTCAATAAGAATCCTTGATTTAAATACATAGATCACAATCTTACTATATCAAAGTGATGATACAATATAAATGACAACAATACTTATGTTCTATTACAACATCACAAATGGACATGAATATATTAGTCACTAAGGAGGTAGCGGGACTAGTCGAAGTCTCCAAACACGTCGGTTGAGGTGTACTCAACCATCATGTCCTCCGTTCCTGCAGGGTCCTTTGATGGAAAGAGAGTAACGGCGTTGCTTGGTCCCGAGGGAACGTCTTGCGAACAGCCAGCTCCATCGGTGCCATCTGGATGAAGGTTGAAGTTGGCTTCAAACCTTTTCCCTCGAGGTGCGTTGCGTCCATGGGATTGTTGGTACGGTAATGGCCGGATGCCTTGGGGTCTTGCACTTGTCGATGGGGTGCGTGTAGCATCCACACTTGTCGCAAAGCTTAGATTTGTCAAACTTGGACTTTGCGGTGCCTTTCCCACGGTCTGAGTTTCTGGGCTTCCTGTTCCGGTTGCGCTTTCTCTTACCATTGAAGTTAGAGGGATTTCCTTTGAAAACACCATCAAACTTTCGTCCGTTCGCGACATTCATATGAACTTCAGGTAGAGGTTGAGAACCAACCGGGAGCTGAGAGCCATTCTTAGCGAGTAGCTCATCATGCTTTTCAGCCTGAAGTAAGATATGAATAAGATCGGAATATACTTGGTAGTCGCGAGCACGATGCATCGCTCGCCGGAGGATTCTGTCGGATGGGAGCATAGTCGACAGAGTTTTCTCTATCTTCTCCGCATCGTAGGGTTCCTTCCCGCAAAAGCGTAACTTGGAACTCGATCTTATGAACCTCGTGATTGTACTCTCCGATGGACCCGAAGTCCCGAAGACGGAGGTGAGTCCAATCATGGAGTGCTTCCGGCAGGACAACCGCCTTCGCTCGTTCATACCTCGTTTTGAGGGCCTGAAACAGGGTACTAGGGGATTCCTCCTCCAAGTACTCAGACTTGAGATCTGGGTGAATATGGTGCCTTATAATGTATAAAGCGGTATATTTCTGTTCTTCTGTTAGTGGCGTGATTCCGGCCGGCAGTGGATCCTGCTCAGCCTGAATTGCACGTACTATCCAACGAGATGCAAGAGCGATCTTCGTGTCCATGGCCCAAGTAGGGTAGTTGTGGCCATTGAGGGCGAGTGCCTCAAATTCTCGAGCCATCGGTTACCTACATGGGTAAACCAGAGATTATCAATTTACACTTGGTAAACCAAAAACCATCATGGTTATGTTGTAATGAACTATGCAAAATAAATGAAGTTCAAGAAGTGGGCTTGAACTCATTAGTGTGAACCTCAAATTGTTAAGTATGGCACGTTGTAGATAATCTCCAAAAGAAAATTTGGAGTAGATCTAGCAGCATTAGGGGAGTATAGATACTCACACTTCGAATGCCTTGTGTCATAACTTAATGAAAATGTATGGGAGAGCACATTGGCAATCATAATGTCAAAATGACAATATGTAGGCTTAACAGTAGTGGTAGATAAATCTACACACCACATCATGATCCCAAGACATCAATTTGAAGGAAATCACTTTGAATTTTGCATTTCAGTTTGCAAGAAATTTACAATCTCAATTGCAAACAGTGAATGTAATAAATCTCAACATGTGCACACACGGAAATGTATTACATCACACATTTTCAGTAATACACATAGTACTTGAACCGAAAAACAATGATCGAAAAACTTGTACTGAATTAAACAGAGTCTAAACAGAACTAAATTACCGCTAGAACCACTGTTATAAGACTAATTTGCTAATAAGCTGAACTAGTACTACGAAACAATAAAGCAAATAGCTACTAGTAGTAAATACGGAGTAGACAGCAAGGCCTGCTGGTGTCTCCGCATGCACATGGCCACGTATGCACTCTCCTGGTCAGTCAAAGAGATAAGGAGAGAGAGGAAACAAGTCCAGGCTCTCGATCCCCATTCTCACAGAAAAAAGCCACACGGAGAGCACGAGGCCGGCCGGCCGCATCAGCAATCACCGGCGACGGGTGTTCCGGCCGTCCTCTTCCTCGTCGGAGGATCCTCCAGGGAGCAGGGTCCCCGGGGCGACGCCGTTGGAGTGGCCGTTGGAGAGCCTCGCCGGGCTCCACTCCCCCGGCCGCCGGCCGGCGCGGCTGGCCTGCAGCACGGCGCGCGGCACGATGAAGCGGAGGCGGCGTTGAGGAGGCTGTGCAGCGGCGGCAGATCGTGGGGGTGTGAGGGAGCGTCGCGTCGGTTGCCGAAGCAACCGCACGACGACGGTTACATAGGGAGGATTCCCTTTAATTAAGTAAACTAATTAAATCCTAACAGAAATAATCTAATGGTTTGGGGCAGTTGCAACATGCCTATTACAAATCACGAGGCAATCCAACAACCCACAAATTTTTCTTAGTTGCAACCATATTTGCAACTAGAAAAATTTCAGTTACAACTCATGCTAGCAAGAATCAACAAACCTAATTCTCAGTCGACTAAGAATTAGCAAAACCGTTGTTTTATTCCTCATCTTCTCCCTCTCGCGAGCCACCAAAACCGTTTGCAGCACCGTCGGCAGAACCACCGGCTGTATGTTGCCTCCCGGTTGGCAGCATCACCGCATCGCCTATATGTTCCCATGGCTTCATAGGTAGCCTCCGTGGGCCCCCACTCGCCGAAGAAGACAGAACCACATCTTCGCCGATGCAGCGGAAATGACGGTCCTTTTTAGCTCTCAAAGACGCCGCTTGCAGCTCGAGCAAAGGCCGCTTGCAACACCATCAATAACACTTGGATCTCCTAGCCACGCCTCCCGTGCTGTCAGTATCGGCCACTCCTTAGCAACATCGTCTTCCTCCGCTTGCAGCTCCACCGATCCAAACTTGCAGCATCGCCAACGACGATGAATCTAGCTTCCAGCACCATCATTAGCACTAGTAGCACCGCCGCTTTGAGCTCGCAACATCTTCATCAATGTTGAATCCTGCTTGCAGAACCATCGCCCCCCCCCCCCCCCCCGCTTGCAACATCGTTGGAATTTCCTCGTAACTCCGCCGCCTATGAAAGAACATCTC